>NW_024884586.1:3198513-3243643 GCF_019232065.1 Centrocercus urophasianus
TTTTTTTTTTTTTTTTTTTTTTTTTTTTTTTCTGTGAAGTTGTGCATGAATGCAGTCAGGCATGTTTGTCAAAGGGATGTCTGTCTTGTTTCTGATTATTTTAGGCAAAGCAGTTCTGTGTTCTTTGGATTTAGGGTTTTGGCTCTGACATTGCAGCACACTTCAAATGGAATTCTGTCTGGACAAGAGCTGTGGGATTGTGATCCTGGATGAGGGGATGAAGTAGTGTATGAAAGAGCTGTATTGATGCGCTGAGGGAAAAGCTGAAGAAGCCTTTTACAAACAATTCCAGGAAAAGATAGGTGAAAATCTATCATTTTCTTATTAATTAAAGTGTGGTCAGTAATGTTACATACAAGGCATCTAAGGACACCAAAGCTAGCTTTATGCCCAGCTCCATGGCATGTTAGAACTTTACCTAAGGAGCTACAGCCAAGGTTTGTGGAAACTCCTGATTTTTTTCTCTCCTGTAATGTGGTCCTTGGGCAGTCAGATAGCTACTAGATACGACAGATGCAAAACATGCTGCATCTGAAAATACCGAAGAAATTCAGAATAGCACGTAATTGAGATGTACGTGCACTTACACTGCATGTGCAATCGTGCACATTTACGTGCATGTTTGCACATCTCAAATGTGTGTATCGTGATGGTTACCCTCAGAGGGTTTTTCTAATCTAAAAACCATGTTTTATTCATATTCACCTAAATTATCAATTGCTGGGTTTTCTGTAACTGTCTACAATGATTGTTACTACACACTGTAACAACTTAACGTAGATTGCCTTATTTAAAGACTTAGATTATTTTGCCAGTAGAAACAAAATACTGTGTCATTTCTGCATACTTGTGTGCAGATAACTGCCTGGCAGTATATATGAGTGCTATGATGTCAAATGGAATGGCTTGCGATGCGTGTATTTAGTGCTGAGACATTTTTCAGTTACAGCTTCAGGTTGGGTGTTCTAGCTGCTGAGTGCAGGAAGGAATTTTTAGCACATCTCAGCAGGCAACAATTAATTAAATTTTTCTTGCCTGAGCTGCTGTCTTGTTCTTGGCTGCCAGACATTGAGATTTTCCCATGCATTTCATTCATTGTTTCCCAGTCCCTCAGGCTTATCTGTGTATCTGATATATTTCCCTGATTTTCTCAAATATATCAGTAGTGGCTACTTAATTTGATCTTGTTGGCTGATGGTTTTGGTGAAGTCTGAATACATTTTGCTGACAGGACTTCCAGTTCTGACTTGGAAGCCTCACAGGTTGCCTGTGATGGTTTCAGATTAGTGGTTTTGTTGTGGCTATCCGAGTGGATCATATAACAGATTCCAATGTTTAGTTTGTACAGTGAGTACATTGATTATTATCCTTTGACGTGAGTGAAAGAGACCTGAAAGGTATTTGTTGGACACCTGGAAGTGCCATGTTGATAACATAACACATCAGTTTACGTTCAGAAGTATTCAGAACTGGGATTAATATAATGCCATTCATTCATGATAATATAGACTTCTTGAATTGAGAAGAACAAATATGCTTTCAAAGCGCATCACCAGTATCATTGTAGTCACTTGTACAATCTGCAGAGTCACAGTGAAGTGTTACCTCTACTGTAATGAGGATATTAACAGTGCTATGATCTCTGGTGGTGTTGCATGAAGGCACTGTCAATTTTGATCAAAAATAAACTTCTACATTCTTCGCATTCCCTAAAAAAGTAATTGTTTTGGTAAAATACAAGGTGAGAATGCTTCTGTCTATCACTTTACAAGCACAGAACAAACTTAGTTTTTAACTTTGAAGAAATGATATTCTTGTTCTTTTAATTGAAAGGAAGGAACCTTTACCTGTGAAAATTAAATCCTCCACAGTTTGCAGTTGCTCTTCAAACTTGTCAACCTGACAGTGAAATTGTGTAATCTGCTAATAGTGTACCTGAAGCTTGTTGCATTTTGGGGGGGAGGCAGGGCAGTGACATCTGCAGATGATGTGCTCTGTTGATTTTAATCACATTGCATTTGATTCTGATCCCACTTACCTGGGTGTAAATGCAGAATAATTTCATTGACTTCACTGGATTTTCCATCAACATCTCAGTGCAAATGATCTCAGAATTCATTTCATTGCATCTACTGCTCATCTGGGACCTGCACAAGTCACCAAAGAAAGAAAGGTGCAGTAACTTTTTGCACCTCTTCACAACAGCTTGCTATTCAGATAGTGCTCATCTCTGACCAGTTGCTAAATTTGCCGTGTGTCAGTCTGTGCTCAGAAGGAATGCTCAAGGTTGTTGTGCCAAGTGCTCATGGTGGTTGGTTTTTGATTGTCTTATGGTCAGTCTGAGCTGCTTTAAGGTTCCAACAGCTTGTCACTAGATTTTCTTTGTTTGCAAAATTTTCTGCTGACTTTAGTCAGTATAAAACTGATAATATTCTAATTGGTGGGCGGACTCATTGGACATACTCTAGAGTACTTTTTGTAAATGGCCATGAATAAAATAAGCTACTGAAACGTAAGATCAAATCCTGCAGTTGATTTTTCCATCTCTGATATTGTCTCTGGGGAGTTCTGTCCCCACAGCAGGGATGGAGACATTAGACTCATGAGGAACAGACATGTAGCTTGTTCCACAAGCTATGTTCCACAGATGTCTGTGTTCACTATGAAGGATTTTTCTTGACATTGGAAGCTTACCCTTCAGGCTTGTAAGCTCAACCCTCCCCAGCAGACCATTCAGTATGGTAGGATTTTTTTGTTTGTTTGTTTTTCCACATGATGAGACCACTTAATTTGGTGCTGAAGTTGATGGCTTTTTTCATCCCAACGAAAAATAATGGGAATCCCATGCGAATGTTACTTGTGCTACTCCAAATCTCCCATTTCAGTGTTTTAAAGCCTCAAATAGAAGCTAACTTTTGATGAAAGTCAGAGATATTTATGCTAATAGCTATTAACTGTTACTTGTAATAAGTAATTAAGTAGTAACTGCAGTAGTTTGTGTTACTTCTTTTAGTACATTGGTCCTCTATAACTTTTACATATCTTCAATATAATTAAGGTATAATACAGTACTGTTAACTAACCAAAAAGAAAGGAGGAGTATGGATGAAAGTTTGCACAGGCTGTGCTGTACCAAAAATATACCTGCTTACTGCAGCACATTAATATAGTTTAATGAAACTCTGTCCTTGGTTTTTCAATTTCATGGAGAAATAATTATCAATAAACATTTCCAAAGCCCTAAAGGAAAGGAATTTTTAGGGTAGATGGCAAAAAAAATATTTGAAGTATTTCATAGTCAGTGTTACATCATGATTCTAGGTAATTAGATTAAGGAAGCGAGTTTCAGATTGCAGTCTGATATGGGGAGACATCTCTGCCTTGTATGGCATTTGTTCAGGAAGGGATGTGTCTTTCATCATTTTTGTTCCCAGGTGTTCAGCTGCAGGACAGTCCTTGAGCTGTTCCCCTCAAGGAATTAAGGAGGTCTTCAACACTGCATAGTATGCAGCTAAATGAATGAAGGTCTTCCCTATCCTCTGCCTTATTTTCTTTGTGTAGCTGGTCCCTAGTGTCATTGGGGTAAGGAGTGATAATGTATCCCAGCACTTCTGGTCTATTTACCAACAAAAATGCATGCAATCTTTAAAGTAATGTTGTAATGCTTTATGGAAAAGAGCCTGCTCTGTGACTCTCAAAGTAATTCTCCATTAGCTCTTACAAAATTCCTGCCCTTCTTACAAGGAATTCACCCCTTGGCTTGGTAGGCATTTACTTGTAATTTCTAGGAAACCCAAGTCCTTCCTTCCACATAATTTCCCCATTTCTTTTTAGGAGTGTTTCCTGTCTGCTTTCTAGTAATTGTCCCGGTGCTTCACAGTAATTTTCTCCTATGAGTTTCAGCAAATGTCAGTGTCTTTTCTAGAAATTCCTACTTCTATTTCCAGGAATATCCATGTGCTATCCAATAATTCTTCTTTTCCCCCTCCCAGGAACATTCCTCCTGGGTTTTTAGGTTCTTCCTTGTATTTTCTGAAAAATCTCCCATCTGGACATTAATTCTCCAGGGACTTTGCAGGCTGTTAGCTCTGCCCTTTGTATTTGGTATTTAATTTTATGCATTTTAGAAAAATCTCCTTGTGCTTTCTAGACATTTCCTCTGCCTTCTAGGAGTTTTCTTTGCACTTTCCAGATATTTTCTCTTTTAGGAATGCCTGCTCTGCTTTCTAAAATGCTTTTTGTGTGTTTTGTAGGAGTTTTCCACACATCTGGGAGAACTACCCCTCTACATTTAGGCTGGATGTGGCTCTGGGCAGCCTGGTCTGGTGGTTGGTGACCCTGCCCACAGCAAGGGGGTTGAAACTACATGATCATTATGGTCCTTTTCAACCCAGGCCTTTCTATGATTCCAGGGTTTTATCATACAATTCCCTGAAATTAACTTTTTGCATTGGGAAATAAATTCATTTACACTGATGGCAAACGCATATTCCTTATGAATAGTTATGTTCTAATTTATTAGCTAATAGGATCAACTGTTTTTGTTTGGATATGAAGGTCTTTTATACTAAGCATTTAATTTTTTTGCAAGAGGCAAGGTTTGCTTCTGGTCTTTTTAAGGAGTGGTGCACTGACAGATGTTGGGAAACTTACAAAGTGTGAAAATGCTTTTAGTGCTTTGTTGTTGTAAGCTGTGTGTAGGCAGACACCATCATCTTGCTTTTGCATGCACACTTTGCCAGCTGCATTGAAGCCCTGGCCCTGCCAACATGTTCTTGGTACCACTCTTTTACATGTAAAGTTGCAGGAAGAGACCACAGTATTAATTTGAAGCTCTTGAAGTGCTCATCTTCCCATACAAAATATTTCTCATGTATTAATGTTTTACAGTATGAAGTGTACTATAAGTGGCATTATCTCAATTTAGCTTATGAGGAAAATTATAGCAGGAGGGTGGTGTAACTTCTCAGATCCCAAAGGCGGTATTATGCCTGAGAGAATAATTAATTTCTGATTCAGTTTAGAAGCAGGTATTGCAAAACTAGAAATGAGCAATCAGTAAGGCTTAAAACCTAGCTTTCTGCTAGTTATTTATTTTTATTCAAGTTTGAGTATTGCAGATGCTAAAAATCATAGCATTGTAATAAAAGCAGATTCAGGATGTTAGATGAAGGGCCAAGTAACTCCTGCCTTTCAGCACCAGAAAATTGGGAATTCCTGGTGTGTGACCATTCTTTATTCCCGACAATGTGCCCATTAGTGTCTCTGCCTTGACCAGTAACAACTACATATATCAATGTGAGCTCACATTCCTTTTGTATCCCTTACCATTTGAACTTTGCTCAAAAGCGCTTAAAAATACTTCAGGACTGGAAAGGAAAAATAACTTCACGTTGCTTTTTGATCACACAGTTAATTCACAGTGGAAAAAGAAAGCAAGTGTGATAGGGAAATGCTTCGAGGTGCCTGAAGCTGTCGTGTTAAGCTGCAAATTCTGTGTAACGTTTCTTCCTTTGCTGTTTCCCTCTTTGTATCATATGTATATGTTACTGTCCCTGTTTATTAAAAAGAAGGGGAGGATTTGTCTGCTCGATCTGTACAGCTTCTAATTATATAAAATGCACATTTGTCATACTTATGTAGCTAAATATTTAGGGCAGAGAATTTTCTGGAAAAATGACCTCCTCCTTTTTTCTTGATAAAATTATATACACTTACATCCTCCCATTTATTAATTGGTCAACAGAAGCAAAACAAACAAATCTCTATTTTAACTATTTTGTGTAGAAAATCTTCAAAAGAACAAAAATATTTTTTGCGTGCCATTAAGCTTATCTCTTACTTATATTACTTATCAGATCTTTTTTTTCTACTGAATTTCAGAGAATTAAAGATTGTAAAAGCGGTATCAAATGACATGTAAAAATATATTAGGTGTTTAGAAAAAGAGTGCTAATATCGTCAGGCTGGAATAGAAGGACTCACTTTCTAGATGGACATCTTTTACTTGATGGCATTCCTAGAATTAAAAGCAGTGAACAGTTCTCTAATTAATCCCAGATTTTTTTTGGTCCTCCATTATGGAGGAGTTGAGCTGTGGCCTTCTTGCCTGAAAATGTTTAGATAAGTTTGCCTTCTTGAGTGCTTTTTAGCTTCCATTGAGGACTTATGCAGTAAAGTAGGCTCTACTTTAAAGTAGATTTTGAGGAATCATATGGAAATTTGAAGCTCTCCAGTGGAATTACAAGAGTACTCAGAAACACTTGCTCTTGTTATCAGCATAGTGGCAGTATTGCTGAAGTGTATCTTCACATGGTGCTAGTTAGAAGAAAAATTGCTCTTTTATTTTAAACAGATTCAATGGCTTCTCAGGTTTAATGAAGTATTTTGATATCCACTAAAAATATATTGTATACCATTTGTTTTGAAGGAAAAAAAGATCTAATACAGTTCTGTGCTGTAGATAGACAAGTCGAAGTATAATTTTTGACTGTGAATTTGTTTTTGCAGGACTGACATCCAAACTGGTATGCCATGGCATCCATATCCTTGTCAGTGTGGTTAGAACACAAGGCGTTGGTGTTCTTCCGGCCCACTCCTCTCTTGGGTTTATTCCAGTTCTTCAAGTAGTGGACATGTTCTTCCTGGTCTCCATGCTTTTATTTAAGCCTGTATAAGCCTGAACAGATGGCTGAAAACAGTGAGGGGAAGACTACAAAATGTACCTTGCGCTTGGACACAATTAAACCCATCAGTTTTGCATTCTTTTTTTGCCCCTGTTGCAACAAAGATCCCATGTGTTGTGGAGGTGTATTAGCAGAGGCATCCAGCCAAGTCACCAGAGATGCCACAGACCCTGTGGACAACTTCAGCGGGATTCAGCATGCACAGGGGCGATAAGTCTGGGACTGGACCTTTTTCAGTCTGTATTTTTGAGGTTTGTATTCAGCAGTAGGTATTTCTTCATATTCTGCAGTTATTAGCAGTTGTTTCACTGAAGTAAAGCAAGGACTGTATTTCCCCAGTGAATCCTTTAAGTGTTATATAACAGTAAAATCTCTTGTACAGAGAATGTTCATACTCTTGCATGCAGTGACAACTTGCCATCACTTTCAATGGTTATAGAAAGTTCTGGTTTCCAATAAATCCTGGAGGTGTGAAAAAATCAGAAGCTTTTCACCATTTTTGAGATTTTTGGGCACTGGAAGATATGTCAAACCAATTACCTTAAAATATCGAACATTCAAAAACTTTGCTTTTAGGGAGATGGAGCATTGCTGTTTTATCTTAAAGGGATACTGCAAATGGGGTGAGTTATAAAACTGGAAAGCTAAGAGTGAGGACTCATGGACTGACATAAGGACCATTCAACAGGTAAAACTTAATACAGAAATAGTCCTTGTTTTGAAGTTGTAGTATTACTGTACATTTTTAAAAGTGCATGCTTGAGAGCGGTAGTACTCTAAACATCGGCAATATTTGGAGCAGGTCAATTGTCTTTTGCTTTGAGTTCATAAAATACTAACTGCATCAGGCTTCTGAGTCATCACTGCAGATGGAGAAATGCCATTTTATATATTTTCATTATATTAAAATAAACTCTAAACTGAGAAATAACAAAGCCATTACTTCGCCTTTTTATGAACATTAGCAGATGTATCTTGTAATAGAGCTGTGTGAGCATGGAGAAATCTTAGTACTAACAGGCATTTTAAAGAAATTCAGATGAAGTGCCTCACTTAGAATGTTACTTCAGCAACAGCACACCAATGGTAATTAAATTTCTCTGTCTCACCTGTATGTTCACTGATCTCCGTGTGTTCATATATCTGACAATAGTTACTCATTGCTGTTCTTATCTATTTATTTCATACTATAAAGATAGTCTGGTAAAGAAAAAGTAGCATGCTCTACATTTATGCTATTTTAGAGCTGTACTTTTCTTACAACTCCATTAACTGCTTCCATATTCTTCGGTTTCTATTTCTTCACCAGCTGTGGATAATGACGTGTATTATTATTTCTTGACTTGTGATGGCTTTGCAGGGTAGCATTAATTTCGATTACTAGTTAAAAACACAATCTGTTACAGAAGTGGAGTTCTCATAGTTATTGCATTTAGGAGTCAGTTATCATCTGCCCTTCCAACCACCACGTGGAAGTGTTACAGTTCTGTATAGCACACTGCAGAGTTAAACCATCCAGCTAAAATTTTAGAATTGGCAGATAGGATGGATAGGCTTAAAAACACTTGTGGATTTCTTGATATAGAAATTATACATCTCCAGCACAGCATTCTACTTGTAAGAATCCTGATGTTGCCTTTTATTTTTCCCCCGTAGACATATTTAACATTCTCTAACAAGGATCTGTTGGGAGCTTTGTTTATTCTCTGTAGTCATTTGGAAAGGAAGAAACGCTATTTTTGAATATGAGCATGAACGGAAGTTATGAAAATATGTGTAAATTTGATAATTATACAACCAATTTTTCTGTTATGTGGTGTTAGGTAATTGACTGATTTAAGATGAACTTTTTCTTTCTCTCTCTCTCTCTCTCTCTTTTTTTTTTTTTTTTTTTTTTTTTTTTTTTTTTTGATTTTAATTTTTTTAGATTTTAGCATATCCTTTTTACAGGATGTTGGTTAGGCTTTCCAGATGAAAATCATAGAATCACCAAGGTTGAAAAAAGCTCCAAATCCAGTCCCAACATCCACCTGCCACCAATATTTCTCCACTACAGCATGTTCCTCAGTACAATATCTAAACCTCTGAATTATCTTTTCTTAGTTCTGGCATTTTGATGTTGTTCTGCTTATGGCATGATAATTATTTGACAGATACTGACTTGTATTTTTTTCTCCTCACTGTTAGCTTATAGAGGCAACTGTAATATGGCTCCATTCCATTTCACTTTCATCTCAAATGCACAGTGCTTAAAGAGATGAGGATGCAGAATGCAATAATCTTACTCCTCTATAAGGTGAACTCCGGAAAGTTTGTCTCATAGACATTGATAACATGAAAAGGAGCAAATCCACCAAGAGAGTCATGTAACTCTAAGTCACATGACTAAGTGGTTTTCCTTATTGACATGACAGTCTAGGTTTTCATTTAGGTTCTTAAAAAGCTGCAATCTGATTTTACAGCAGCTTGGCTTTATATTTACCTTCCACCTGTCCTTTCTTGACCACAGCAATATAGTGTTCTCCACCATGAGCCTGCTGTTGTTTGATTGGGCTTTCTGATCCATTTTATTGACAGAACGTGAAGTGATCAGCCAGGATTTACCTTGTTTCTTTGGAGGATGCTTGGTTTAAACTTGAATGTCAAGGAGAAAACTGTTACATAAAAATAAACAGCACCTTTCAAGGTCTGTTCCAACCTGGGTTGTTCTGTGATATATCATTGGTAAGTAAGCAGAACAGTCTCATAGATCCATTATTTTCTCGTGAGCATTACCACATCCTCCATGCAGGTAATCCTTACTGTGTATTTTCATTCTGTATGTAGTTATTTTCCAGTGAGTTTTTTCACCTATTTAAGCATTAAGTGCCTTGCGTTTCATGACATGAAGCTTTTTATCCCTTTCCTATTTCTATTGCATGCTATAATATATTTCACTTCACTATCTGATATTTCACTCGATTCTGAATTCTCCGAAGTTCTTTTCCTCAATGGTATCTACCAGCAATGCGTTTCACAGCTTGCTTGTAACGGGCTAAGTGAAAGAGAAATCCTCTTTGGAGGAACATAATTAGTCCTTTTGACATTTTGATTGATGAAATACTAGCAACATTAAATACGTCTTTAAGTGAGGGGGTTGCTTGGGATGAAATTATTTTCCAGTTGCTAATCACAACAGAAACATAGAGCTCTCAACACTGGAAGGGACTTTGACTCTTTGATTTATTTCTCTGTCCAAAGAAAGCAACAGCTATACTTAAGACATTTCTGATGAATATTTGTGTAAAGTGTACTTCGAGACCTCCAGTAATGGATACTCCCTAATCTTCCCAGGCAGTCAATTCTGATGCTTCATTATCCTCCAAGAAATTTTTCCTCCTGTCTGCCCTGAACCTTCAATTTGACAGTCAGCTTAAACTTACACCTACAGGCCATGATCTAATCACTTTTTTCATTATAAGTTTTCAGTTAACTCACCTCTAGCCACGTAATTGCCAGAGCTGACCTAGAGGAGGTGGTGGAAACCTATGTGTGAGGCTGCGGGAAGGGTGGAACTGCACTTTGTATTTTCAGGCTATTATTTCTCAGTCTATCTATCGTTGATATGGAGAACAGGTAGCTACGTTCTTTCTCTCAGCAATCTGATACCACACTTCTCCCTTCCTCTCCTGCTCTTTAAACTGAGTGACTTGAATTTTCTCAGTCCTGTCTTGCATTTCTGATCTTCTAGATTTAGCATGCTCCGTTTGGTATCTCTTATATTAAAAAAAGCGTATCCAAAACAGAACGCAGTATCTGGTTGAAGCCCAGGTTCTGGGCTGAGTGGAAAGATGGTTTTGTGAATGATATAGACCTTTCCTATAAAATGCCTGTAAAACACAGGTGATAACTGTCTTTTTTCCATTTATTTAAGGACCCTGCTGTCCACATAAAAGAACAAGGGGTAGGTGCTGGGAATTGGGCTGGCAGCCTGTTTTTCACCCAGTGTGTTCAAATAAGCTTCTAACTCAGTAAAGATGGAGAAGTGTTGGCCTTGACCTCCTCAGTAAGGGCAGATGTACACAAAGAGAATTCCTACCAGAGTGGCTGCATTACACTTATCCTGCTTCACAGGTTGTACTAAAACAGTTAACTCCTTTCAGCTTGTGATTCACAACAGTCCTTGAACTGAGGTCTAACCAACTCTTCTCCATGTATTTGCATTCTGAGCCTGTCCTTCAATATGCCTACAGTCATTTGTGGCTTGATGTTTTCAGATTTAATAAACTTGTTCTCTCTGGGATCTTCCAGGTCATCAATTATAATGGGACCACATTTAGGACAGACACCTACAAAGTATCCCTTGATGTGGCCTTCTGCTTTGATAATGAACAGTTAATAGCTGCTTTCTGAGGAACATTTTTGCTAGCATGTGTGCATTGTTGCTGTGGTATTTTCTTGTAGACAATATTATGAAAAAAATCATGTGAAACACTACCCAAAGCCTTACAAAAACAGATTTGTGATCCTGTGAGTTCCTCCTTCAACCCTGACGCCTGCCAACCTATGCTACAAGGACATTCGCTGCTGACAAGCACATAATAGCTGTTACTCCTTTCTTTTAGATGCTTATTGTTCCCAGTATATTACTGGGAATTAATGCAGATAGTATGCATGTGTAATTTGATGATGCCAGCTTTTTCACCCTGTTGTGAGTAGATACCATGGTTACCTTTTTCAGTTTTCAAGTGCTTTACCTGCCTTCTGTAAAGTTCTTGATCCACTAATGGCTCTAAAAAGTCTTGTCCATGCTTATAGTACTCTAGAATGAATGTTCCTGGTTATAGCAGATTTTAAGATTTCCAACCCAAGTACTTACTAACCTTTTGCTTCTCTGTAAAAAGGTGAGGTCTTGCTCCTTTGTCATGGATATTGATAGCGCTATCCCCTGCTCGCAGTTAACATTTTGGTCAAGATTGATTTAAGAAGACATTACATACCCTTGCTTCTGAGCATCATCTATCAGGAGTGTTCTTTGCTGAGTGCAATACCAGCCCCTTTATTCATTGTCTTCCTATTACTCATGCTCGTAGAGTTTATTCCATTTTCAGTTACATCCTTTACTAGTTGCTCCTCATTTCTTTCCTTTCTGACTTTGCCCTGCTATCCATTTGTTTCCCTGTTTGTTCTTACTTGCACTTCTTGGATTGGGTTCTGTAATGAGGATATAAACTTATATCATAGAATCATAAGGGTTGGAAAGAACCTCTGGAGATGATCAAGTCCGATACAAGAGTAAGTTTTGCTGTGATATTAATAACATGTCCTGTTACTTGTTTAGGTTGTTCTAAAAAGAGTCAATTAAGAACAAGATATCTGGTTTGTGGCTTTTGGCCACTTCGGCAGTACCTCACTTAAGATCTTTTTTTAACGAGCCATGGTATTATCAAATCATTCCATTAACCATTTCTAAATATTTGACACAATAAACACACATCTAAAGCTCGGTACCCACCTAAATCAGTAAAAACTGAAATGTTAATCAACTGATATTTTTGGTTTGGTGCAACAGCACTGAATAAAATTGTCTCTGCCAATCTGCTCTTCCGTTGCATTAAATTTTTAAATTTTCTCTTCCTTCCTAGGGCTAAATACGTCATCTCCATTGATTCTGGAAGTGAAGATGGTAGTTTTTTTGCTTTCAACTTATGACCACATCTGCCATGATGTAATAGAGAAAGTATGGCCCAAACCATATCTATTTGACACCATTGAAACAATGTAAGATGATAAATGAATTAACTATAATTATTGAATTTTTAATCTAGGATATAAATAAATCTATTTTTATGGTTTAATTTTTAGAGTATTTCAGCATTGATTTTGTTCTTTATGTGACATATTCGTGCAAACAGAGATTCTTGTGTCTTGCAAAATCCGTGTGCCCTTCTGTACTTCTATTTCAGGGAGAAGAAAGAAGTTTGTGGGTTGTCTTGTAGTGCTGTAAGTCAGTGTTTTGTGAATGCTACTTCAATATCTTCTTGTGGGGAAAAACAATGCGAAGTTGATTCATACAGCTAAAGTCACAATGTCACCGCCCCCCTTAAGAGCTAAAAGATAAAAGTGAGGACACATCAGCATGAATTGTTAAGGTCTGTACATTATTCATTTAAACATCTGCTGTTGGTTCCTCTTTACATATGGGAATAAATTATACCACATCAGCACATTCTCCATGCTTTTTGTTTAAGCATTTAATTTTTTTTTTTGTATTATTAATATTATTTTTTCTGCTTGGGTGGCAGCCCCCAAAGTTATCATTGCCCACAACTACAGTCAACAGCATGATGTTTGGAGCATAGGTGTCTTCACATACATGCTGTAAGAGCACTTGTTAGAGTAATTCAAAATGTACAGAGCCATTTATGATACAATACTTACAATTTTGCTTTGAAATTAAAAGGTAAATCTTTGTGCCAAACCTTAGCAAAAGATCAAACGTTCATAATCCCTTGTATGCAAGCAAATTGCTACGTGAAAGAAAGTAAAACCGATAGTTCAGTGTTACAGATTGAGCGTCAGCATCTTATTTATGAGCTGCTCTATAATCCTGAAATAACACCATACTGCAGAATATTAGAGCATGGTGCTGTGAAGACAAACTGAGGGCCTAGGCCTGTCTTTTTCATATGTTGGCAGGAGCTACGTATGAGAAATAAGTTATTGATTTACAGATTATTGGTCAAATCCTCAAGTGGATTGCACAAACCATGCAATCAGGGTAAGGGCTTTTCTCCATGTCCGCCTGAGGTAACTCTGTAATGGGATGTTCAAGGACTCCTTGTGTGGGTTGTCTGTGTCCTCTGAATGTTTATCAGTCTGGTGTTAAGAGAGGAAGAAATGAATCTTTACATATGTAAAGCACATGCATATGTTGAAGTATTGAAGTCTTTCATATACTCTTTGCTGAGTTTTCTTTGACTTTTCCCCACTCTTGGCAGTGGTTGCTTAGTTTCTTTTCGACGCAATTAGCTCAATTTTCTTCTTATGTCGGCGTGATGAAGTGCTCACAGCTTTATTGCCTTTGTTTTTTATTTCTCAAATCTGCGGGCACTTTTTATGCTGATAGAGAATGAGTTTTATTGTTGTACTTCTCAATATTAATGTTTACATCACAGCATAACATAATCTATTATAAATTGGGCAGTAGAAATTGGATGTTTTGGGTGGCTAATAAGAGCCCCTAGCAATGCCTGCAATCAGCACAACTCACGTCTGGGAACTTGTAACATTCAGAGCAGGGGGCTGTGCTGATTGTGGATTGAGCTCAGAACTTTGGCCCTTCTTCCTTAATTAGCAATATAAATATTATTTAAAATTAGCATTTTGTAATCACGGCCGTGTCAGAACAGAGTAACATTAATTCACCCCTTGTTGTGTTGTCTAAACAAGAATGAAAATACCGTGTATGAATTAATGGAATAGTTCACATTCCTTTTTATGGCTTAATTTGGAAATTGTAATACAAAAGCCATAAGATCGTCTTCTGATTTTAATTCTGTTTTTGCAAATGACTTTTCTGTATGGTGCTTGTGCTGCTGGTGCTCCTCTAACCGGTTGAAAGACGCCGTTGCAGCCATTATTGCCACCGTCACAACTTTGACCCTTCTGGGCTGCAGCTAATGCCTCCCTGGCAATTTGCTAGCTGCTGCCAGAGCTCCCTTTGCAGTGCAGATGGCATGCTCCATCCTACCACCAAGGGTATTATTACCACGACAGCCTCAGTTTCTACCTATATGGGGAGCTTAAGCCCCGAGGTGACTCATGAACTCTGCTTTCATGAATGTTAATGCGCAGGGTTGCCTCTGCATAATGGGGCAATGCCAGCATGATGGATTTTTATATGTAATTTAAATTGAGGTGTACTTTACACTTTCCATTTCATTTCTGTTTTAACATATACTAATAGAAACATATACAACAGTAACCAACAAAAAGAAAATCCATTAAAGTACAAAAGTGTATTAGCACATTGATGGAGTGGACGAGTGAGAGTCCCGCTGCCTGTCATACTTGGGGACTGTGGGCCACATGCTGCTCTCTAATGGGAAAGGGGCAGGGGCTGCTTTTCCTGTGCAGAATGTGCTATTGGATTTGTCATGTATTCTTCTGAGTGTGCTCAGAGACTCCGGCCCCTGCACTGGTTCTTTGTGCACTAAAGAATCTGGAATACTTAATAAATTACTTCCTATGCTGCAGCAGTAAGAAACCTATTGCAAAAGTGCAGTACTTTTTGCTTCTTTCCAAAGGCGTGGAAAACTTCTTTGCTGTTTTTCAAGATTCCATGTGATGTATTTCTCCTTCTGAACTTGATTTCTTTAATCAAAGATCTCTGTCACTGCTTTAGTTTGGGGAGAATTTATCCTGTCTGTGAGTAACAGAATGATGGGCATTGTCACCAGCTGGTACTTATGGTACTGTGTCCCAAAATGAAAATGTTTCTCCAGTATTCTGTTCCTTAAATTGAGTTCCAAGTGGTTTTAAGTCCCAAGGGAGAAGACTGGAAAGTAGAATGGGAAGATAAAAGTAGACAGCAATTATTAGAAGGTCTTGCAATATTAGAAGTATTGAGGAAAATGCTATGATATTGATGTTATGATTTAACTTAAAATTAAAAATTAAACCTTGTAACAGTAACTCAGGGACATTTTTCTTTGATATAAAGTGACAGGTGTCCTTCAGCACTATGTGACAGCTACATTTTCAGCTGCTACTTCTGTGTTTTGAGAGTAGAACTAAAAACCTAATTTGATGCAAATAATGTGGCCAACTTAGCTTTTGTTTTGTTTTAAATGGCAACAAATAGATGTACTGATTTCTTGAAAGTATTTGCATTGTGCTTTTTGCATATTGGTTGTGCATGAATGTGATATAAAATCTTTCAGAAATTTAATCTATCAGTTTTAATTGAAAATACAGGCCACATGATACAGTTCTCCATTTGTGGTGTGATTAGCAGAGCATAAATCAACATTTTCTTTCATAGAACCGTAGAACCATAAGGTCTGAAAAGACCTCCAACACCATCCACTCCAACTGTCCACCTACCACCAATGTTTCCCTCTAAACCAAGTCCCTCAGTACAACATCCAAACGTTTCTTGAATTTCTTTTTAAAGTATATTTGCTAATAAACATTCATAGCTGGTATTTCTGGTCAACGTTTCAGTTGGTAAACAGTAACAGGAACCAAATAATGAAGTAACTTTTGAACACTATTTGTACTACTAAAAGACTTTTACATATCTGTGTGCTTTGTCTGCATCACACTTGCTTTGATTTACTTCTGCTTAGTCCTGAAAAGCCTCTCCCTGCCTTCTCCCTCTCTAACCAGCTCTGATATTAGACTGTGAACTGAGCACATTTCTTAGGTTGTAAGATTTTGGAACTGAGCGTATCACTTTCTGCACAGCAGTAAATTTGACTTTAGGGATGCTAGCAACAAACTGCACGGCCAAAATGAATTATTATATAAAAAAAGAATAAAGCAGAATAAAGGAATAAAGTAAGGATATAAGAGTAGAGAATTTATTTACCAATTCATATACTGAGTCAGTGACCTTTGTTCATTCCAAAATCCGATTTATTCTGAGAGAAGACTTGTAGCTGTTTTTTTCCAGTACTTGTGGTGGTTATAAACTCAGTTGATACTCACCAGTCTAAAAGCAGGGGAATGCGAATTAACAATGGTTCTTATTACTGAAATGCAGTGGTTGCTGGAGCAGAATTACTGAATTGTCGATGGGGGGGAAATATTTCTACAGAACAGCAAATGCGACGGTAAATATACAGGACATGAAACTAACAAATTTCTGTTGTGGAAATACTGCATAAGGTGGCAACAGGTTAGCTTTCAGTTAGCCATGTGGTTTGGGGTCATAGAGTAGCAGCATAGTGTATTTTCAGTTTAATTTTCTTCTAGCTTGTATGTTTGGTTGCTGTGTATTGTTAAATGTTTGGCCGCCACTTGAAAAATTGCTATAATATCAATTATCTTTTCCTTATGCGGAAACCTGGTGAACAAGAGCAAATCACCTTTTAACCTCATAACCTTTTCCCTTTAAATCTCTCTGAAAGAGGTATTTTTTCAGAAGGTGAATTACTTTTCTTGAGGTCTTCTAAAGTTTTTCCAGGCCTGTGAACTTTTTTTTATTTTACAGTGATCACATAATAGGTAGTTTTTGCCTCACGAGGAAAAAATAGTAGGTATTCATTCACTCACCCTAATTTTCTTATAGGCTGTGAGATGGACCACCTTTTGTAGCAAGAAGAGAAGCTTTCTGACCTAATAAGACAAGGTGAGGTGCTTTGAAAATCTTATCTGGGAAACATTCAAACTGGCAATTATACAACTGCCTGGTCTAGTATTAAACAGGGAGGTTGGTGGCCCTGCTGGTAGGAGGGGGGTTGGAAATCCATGATCCTTGAGGTCTCTTCCAACCTGGGTCATTTTGTGATTCTGTGATGCTCATAAAAAACAAACATGGACAGAATTGCCATGAATTCCACAAATCAGTATTTTTGATCTTTCTTTTTCTTTTTTTTTTTTTTTTTTTTTTTTTTTTCTTTTAAGTAGTATGCATTTTCTAAAAAGTGAAACTGATGTTAAAAATAAATTGACATACGTGATATTATGAAGTAGCACTGCAAGTAAAATATTCTCTTCTGAATTAAAGCACTCAGATGAAAACGTGTTGAGTTAATGCATCTCATTTCAGCTAACAATGAGATGGCTTTTTAGCAAAACATAAAGTGAGACTACTTCTGAAAGTAGATCCTTCTCACCGAACCACAACAAATAATTTTATAATTTTCTAATTATTATATAAATATTTATATAAATATAATATGCATTGTTATATAAATATATAAACACAATAATTATATATTATAATTTTATAATTATTTTATAACCTATGACTCATGGTGAGTATTGAAGAGATACCATTACTTCGTAGAATGACAGAATGGTTTGAGTTGGAAGGGATATGAAACCCATCTGGTCCGAACTGTCTGCCACAGGCAGGGCTGCCTCCCACCAGACTGAGCTGCCCAGGGCCCCATCCGCTGTGGCCTTGAGCACCTCCACGGATGGGGCAATGTATCTTCTCTGGGCAGCTGTACCAGTACCTCACCGCCCTCTGAGTGAAGAATTTCTTCCTTACATATAACCTAAATCTCCTCTCTTTCAGTTTAAAACCATTTCCCATTGTCCTATAACCATCTGCCTATGTTAAAAGTCACTCTCCACCTTTTTTTTGTTAATTCCCCTTCTTCTTGTGCTTCTCCTCTGAAGTATCTGGCATATAGGGATGCTGTATTGCCTATTTTCAGTAGGAGGAAAAAGAGAAAGGAAACAAACAGTAAGAAACAGAACACTTGTTGGGGACATATCAAAATCTCCCAAATCCATCAGCATTTTTTAGGCTGTAACTGATGTGCTTTGGATAAGCTCAATAGCTAGAAAATTCTTTGACGCTGTGTTCCATAGCCAAACCAATATTTATTGGAATCATAGAATCATTTAGGTTGGAATTCTAGTAGACTTTAATTTGTGGTGCTTTTATTCAGTAAAGCAGTAGGCAGCAGACCAATTGTCTCAACTATAAAATTTGTAAATGCAACCCCATGTTGGTTGCTATGGTGGCACACGGTCCTGGTGTGTTGACCAACATGCCTGTTTTTTTGAATATTGGTGGACCTGTAAATACATTCCCACCTCCATTCAGTACAGGTTTTCAATTCATTTATTGTTTTTTTTTGTTTTGTTTGTTTTCTTCAATTGCAAAAATTATTAGTTTAGTATAAGGAGCTAGGAACGTCAGAATGGCTGCACAAGGTAATGCAAAAGGTCTTTCTAGCATGCTATGACCATTGGAGGCAGTGGTCAGTGATGTGTAGATTTCTTTAACGGGTGCTGCTTAAGATATCTTGTTATGGCCTGGTTTTCAGAGCTACTGAGCACCTGTGGCTTCCAACTTACTTCAGTGGGAGTTACTGATTCTTATCACCACTGAAAATCAGGACAGCCGTTTCTACTTCATGCTCGTGCCTTCATAGCCTTTGTGATTTTACAATAGCCAGATGGGGAACCTGGAAGTGCATTATCATGTAGAGAATTCTGCGTGTAAAAAAATTAACCCCTTGGTGCCGAGTGGCACGTGAGCTTCTGCGCAGGAGTAAATGCACTTGGCACCACAGTCTCCCACCAGCAAATCCCTACCCTCTGTACCAAAAATTTATGAAGTCACAAGTCACTCTGTATGATTAAAACTGGCATCTTAAATATAGGTGCAGTGATTTTATATTCTGGAACAATATTTCAACACTAAAAATTTTCATTTAAAAATTGCCATGTACTTACAGCTATACAAATGACCTCGAGTTCAATTCAAGTAAGTTGTTACCTCTGGAGGTTTACATGTTGTCAGATTAAGACCATATATAGTTTTGGCCGGGGGCTATGCAAAGGGTTGATGATTAATTATTTACCAGTAATACTAATTAATGCAGTTCTGTTACTAGTTTTGATTATTTTGAGCTTTGTACCAATTAAAACTTTTCCAGATATATTTTCATTTATTAAAGTCTACCAAAAAGTAAAAGCAAAAAAAGGCATCAGAGTAGCAGAGCTCTATTAAGTTTTCAAGAAAGGCAAATAAATATCAAATTACCTCTAGGCAGTGTTTCTGCAGAGCCTGCAGCTGCACCTTACTTATATACTAAGCATAATGATCATGAAATACAGAGCAAATTTTGTTTTTCAATAAATATTATTGTGGATGCATGTATTTCAGTTTGAAACTCCAATTTCCAAATGCTTTGTTAAGCTAGATTTTTACTCTCTATTCCTTTTTCTTTCCTACTCTCTATTCCTTTTTTTTTCTACTTAATACTGTCTATCATTAGGATCATGGTATACTTTAGCTGTGAGAATACTCTACCTCCTTTTCTGCACTTCCCACAAGAACTTAGTATTAGGGCTGATTTAACAAAAGATAGTGCCTCTGTTCATGTTGTGACGTTTTTGCCTCTTTCCCTCTACTGATTTTGCTTTTCTTGGAAGAGGTTTTCAGCATGTTGGAGTTTGGCTCTTGGTTAGAATTCTGTGTTCTGGATTTTGGGTGGAATTTGAAGGTACAGGAGTCACTTGAATGCAGGGTAATAAGCAACAAGCATCTGTGTGTGTCTCTGTTTTGGAAAATATTTAAATGCACTTCCAAAGTTGTGTCAGGACCTGAGAAATGCAATCCAATGAAGGACTGAAGTGCCTGAACATGCATAATGGTTCTGAAAAAAACCATCTGAGAGCCCACACTTCAGCAAGGAGGCCTCTCCCCTTCCCATTTCCCATCTCCCAGCTGTGTGGGGTTCATAGAATCATAGAATCACAAAGTTGGAAAGGACCTATAAGATCATCTAGTCCAACTGTCCTCCCATTACCATTGCTACCACAAGCTACTAAACCATATCTTGTAGCTCCTCATCCAGACACCTCTTTAACACTATCAGGGTTGGATATTTCTCTGTGCCTGCATCTGTCTCCGAGCAGTGCTGGGCTGCTTGGAGCTGAGCTGCGGCAATCAGGATGAGGAGAGTCACAGAGCACTCAGATTCTTCTGTCTTCAGACAGAACTAATGAGTTTCCTGACAGAAGGCAGTGCAAAGCATGGCTTTCTCTCAGAGACTGGCAGAGGTGTGACTCCTATGTGGCAGCCCAGTGGCAAGACAGCTCAGGGAAGGTGCAGGGGCCCCAGGCTCAACCTGCTGTATAAATTTGCCTGGAGGCAAAGGCTGGAGCAGGGTGAGATCACAGTATTTCTTTCTCTTCTCTTGACTGGAGGGATGGCATGCAGGTTGGGTGACATATGAGAGGATGACTTTAATGCGGTGATTTCTGTGCTTCAGTAGAGGAGGTGTTTGAAAAGAACAACAAGGGCTAAAATATTCAGAACACAAGTGGATTTAATCTCACATGCACGCCTTAACTCTGCACAAAATAGGGAATTTGAGACAGCTTCAATATTTTTGCTACCAGCAAAATAACAGGTTCTGCTATCATCTCTCAATTACATAAATAGCAGTTGCCTGATGCGCTCTGATATTTTTCTAGTACACAAGTTCCCTTTTGTTTATCTGATCCATAGTTACTTGCTGGTTTGTGGCTGTCCTTCTCAGTTTATTCCATCTCAGTTACCTGATGCTTAGATTTTCCATTTCTGACAATCAGAATCTTGTTTTACAATTGTCAGTTGTGCTCAGGATTTCTTTGAAGTAAGTCAGAACTATTGTCTCTAGCTTCTTGTCCTGTGTAGAAACACTGGGAAACAGGCAAGATAGCGACGTTGTTTTTCCTTGTCTGTAGTTACTTTGACTTTTGTTTTGACTCTTAGACCTCTCTGTATGCATCAAGGTGTTTCTTTGCCTCTGTCAACTTACCCCTGATAGCAGAGCTTTTCTAGAGTTTTTAGATACCTTCTTTTTCCATTTGCTGTGTATTGTGCCTCATTTGGAGGCTCTTCTGTTGGTCTCTCTGATGTTTTAATTCTCTCAGTGGTATGCTGATGGGATTCTGAACATTTGATAAGGAATCAAGAATTTGACAATTTCGTTGCCTGCTCTCAGCTTACTGGTGCTATCTAAAAGATTTTTCCCAATGCTGTAAGTGAATGTTTTTCCCTAATGTATCACCTAAAATACTTCAGACCAACGCTCCAAACAGTTCCACAGAATGATCACTTCAGGCTGTCCTTCTCCTTAGTGCTTTCTAATTGGTAGATGTGCTACTGAGACTGACAGAATGAAGGTCAATGGGCTGAAACTTGGTGTATTTCTGGGTATGTTCGATGTGCTTGTTCTTGGAAAGAAAATACTTTATTTTCCATAAATAGTTGTATATCTATCTCTGCTATGGTTTGCTTCTTAAAAACTGAGCAGAAAAAAAGCTGAAATGGAAACAAAAGAAGCAGAAACAATATGGTCTGTCAGTTGGTGAGCTGACTGCTGGCACCAGGTGCCTGTGAATTACAACCAACAGGTGTTCAAATGAGACAGCATAGATAATTAACTTAAATAGGCCCATTTTCTTAAAAAACTCCCTCTTTTATGCAGCATGCAATTATCTTGTGCACTGTAGGGCCTAGATCGTTTAAAAAGGCCTAAACTCAGCCTCTGATTTTTGTGGGTGCAATTCACTGCGCACAACATACTTAGCTGCGTAATTAGTTTTGCAAAAGAGGCCTTCAGCTATGCCCAGTGTAATTATAATTGCAGATGTAAATTTGCATCTGCCAAAGATGAGGAGCTTTTTAAAACTGAAAACTTCCTGTCTACTGGTTGTGAGCTTTTCTTCCTTCATCGTTTGGTATGTGTATATTCATAGCCAATTTTTCCAAGCAAAGGAAATATTTTATAAATACCAATTGACGGAGAGTAAGAATAGAAATAAATATTAGAATGTAAGATGAACTCTCCACTGCACAACTGTTGTGTAAGTACTGTGAAACCGTTTTGACTCAGGTATCAGTTCTGTACCATGTCATGTCTCCTGTTCTCTCCAAGTGTGTATGTGTGCATGGACGTAGAAATGTGGCAGATAAAAGGGTCATAAGATGGCAATATTTAATGTAAACAGCCATCCTGGGATGCTAACTACAGGAAAAAAAGAAGTGATTGATTGTTCATAAAGAAGAAACATCTAATCCCCCAATTAATATTGAAGTCCAGTTTAACATTTAGGATAGCCATTTTATTTCTTCCCACGATTGCCTACGATACTGAGTCTTCTTTCATAGTTCCTTTCTTTATCTTTCAGTTGCAGTAAGGAAAAAACATAATGCAAATACTAGGGATTCTGTGTTAGCTGTGACCTCTGAGGCTCTCAGATTTATCAGTCACAAGGTAGCTTGCTGTGCTGCAGTCTAAAGGCATGATTATTACATTGGGTGGATTCTGCTTTCAAAGAGTCTGCTTGGTGAAGAATGAGCTTTTGATATGGAGTATTAATGCATATTTATTACAGCTGAATATTCTTGTGTGAATTGAAAGTGAGGGGTCTATATACAAGAAAGGATTTAAATATACTTGATATGCCGAAATCAAAGTTCTAGAAATTCTGTTTCATGTCACCCTAACTGGAGATACCGAAACAACCATCCTTTCTTTCAGGCTTCATGGGCATCAAGATTTTGCCTGCTGAATGTGCCCAGAAATGTCAAGTCTTGTAGGTTTGCCTTCTTTGGTCTCAGTCTTTCTGAAGAGCTTGGTGAGGCAATGTTTTCAGAGTGTAATAGGGATAGAATTTATATTAAATATTGAAAACTACTTTTTGTTAGAGATGAGCTTTGAGAAGGCAGAGGTGATGATGCTAGTGCGACAGGTCATTTTTATGATAGCCTATAGCCTAGACATGGAATATGAGTTGCATTGAAGGGCCCTTATTTCTAGAAATGCAGAATGTGGTCTCACAGTCACTATTGAATAAAATTTGTCATCTCTCCTCAGCTGCCTTCTCACCAAATTGAAGTCCCAGATTATTCAATCTGTTCTCAGATATTAGTGCTCTACCACTATTTTATTTGCCATTCTGAATCTTGTATGTCGTCCTTGGGATGGGGAGAGCAGAACTGCATACAGTGCTAAAGATGCAGAGACATGAAAGTCTTATGTATTAGGAAAAGGTTATATATTGTCTGTTTCTCAGTACTTATCTCAACAACTACAAATGCATGATGTAAATTCCAGAGAGCATTTCTGCGATGCCTCCAAGATTTCTTTCCTAATTTTTGACCACAGATGCCAATTCTGAGTTGAGCATCATGTAGACCTTCAGATTGGTTTTCCCATATTGGATTAACTTAATTTATCTCCCTTTTTCTTTTTTGAAGTCTGTTTCTCTGTGTTTTGCAGGGGTGGAGAAATATGATTTCACCGAGGATTGAAAGTGTGTTTAGCACATTTCCAGGAGCTTAGAGGTGTAAGAATGTTACTGCTGATAGATGTACAGATGTTTTCACTCAGCTGAACTGTTCCTTTCCCCTAAATACAGCAATGCTCAGATTTAATTCACTGATGCAAATTCTCCAGGGCCTTTGTAAGCCTTCAAGGTGTATCAGCTTATTACTTCAGCCTCTTCAGTATTTTACAGATCAGCAAGAAAGAAGTGGCACACTTGCTTTTCCAAATGTAACGCTTGGTAAAAAGAATCTCACCCCACATCCAGCGTTGTGAGTATCTTCTCAAGAAGTGCCTTTGCTAACATTTTATTGGGAGATTGTTTAACTTAAGGGATAAAGTAATGTATAATTGCAGTCTACTTCCTTTATATATGTCCTGATATAATACTGGTCTGCTTTTAGGTAGGAAACATAATGCTGAGGGCCCGATATGCTTTGAGATGGCCACGATTTAGTAGATACTCGGTCTCCTACATATGAATTTAAGAGCATGATTTTAAGCATTAAAAACTTGGGACAATTTCATCTGCTGGTGCCAAATATTATTTCCTTTTTCAATATCATTTACAGAATGATGTTTGAAAGCCAAGAAATGGTTGTCATTATACTGAAGCAAAAAGCTTAACTCTTCAGTAGATGTAAACTTTTATAATGATAATTACATCATTATTAAAACTACTGATTCTTACCAATTAAAGAACAGTACCTTGGAACATCCTGCTGTTTTATTAGCCTTGCCTTGTTTCCTGAAGAAAGGAATATTATACCAAAAATCAGACTTTGGACCCTGAAAACCATTGATCGGCTGGCTGAATTTTGACCTTGAAGGAGACTGAAGAAAGAGATATCAGAGGGCACCATTTTTATGAGAGCTGAAAGCATGATTTAGAGTTGTATTTGAGTATTGTGGTGAGTTAATAACTGTGGAACTGACTCAGAAGCTTTGGTAGTGGAGGTTAGAATCGGGAAAATAGTCAAATATGGTTGTTAGAGCAAGGAAGTTCTGTCTCAGAACTGGATTTTAAATTTAAAGGCAAGCTTGTCTCTTTGTATCATAGGAGAGATTAAAAATAATGCTATGATGCAGCTCTTGTGTTATCCTATGATATTTTGATGACATATTTTTACGATAATATAGTGGAGTTACACCAGAAAAATACTTGGTAGTTGTTGCATGTTTTTTTTCATATCCATGTCACTCCCATCTTTTGAGTATGTTTTTAAAGATGTAGCCTTTATTTTATTAACCAGGCTCTGGGAGAGTTGAACAAGTCCTCGCCACATCCAACCCTGGGACTGGGGAGTAAATGCATACTAAAGTCTGCTGTCTCACTCAGAACCAAAAAGAAACCGTAGGACATCCATCAGCTCTGAATAACTTAAGAGTAAGCAACTCTTATATGTGCCAGATTGAGCAGACTGTATGAAGATGGACAAATATATCCTGAAGTGTTTGTCTATTTATCTATCTCCTAAACCCTTTAATCAGAGAGCTTTGTCTTTCCTTTAATACTGAGAAACCTAACAGCATTGTGAACTCTTAACCTATAAGAGGACATCCACTGATAGTATTTTTGTTAGAGAAAAAATTATAGAATTGCCTAAAAAAGCATGTAATTTATTTGTTCTGTAGCAACAGGCACTATGCCAGGTAGGCAGTTTGCTTTCACAAATCCATTTTGCTGTGTTTTACTTGCCTTTACTTTCTTTACTTTTGTCACAAACATTTAGAGGGAAAAATGAGACTGGAATCTGTAATAGGGATTCCTGATAACTGTGTGCTTTGCACTGCAAGAATATTCTAGGAAATTGCTTATAAATTTGCTCGAGGCATTATAGCACAAGTGCTTCAGTCTATGGAATTTGTAACTGCTGTTTTAGGTTGCTGTCAATTGTTTATTTTAAAGTAGAACTTATTTTAAGCTTGACAAATAGGAAATGTATTTTTAAGTACAATGCAACTGCTGTGGTTCTCTCAGCTGAATTTCCAGTGCGTTGATTAAATTCTTTAAATAAAGCAGGTGTTAGAATAATGGCCTTTACAAGTTTGTTAATCTCCATTTTCAAAGGGATGAGCTACCATTAAGTTTACGTTTACTATATGTATGTGTAAATTGAAATGTGATTTACAGTTCCACAGGCAAAGTCATTCTCTATGGACAGGTCTCGCCAGTAGGCTGCTGTTGTGGTATTTTATGTTCTCCTCACCAGTTATAAACATTTCCTTAAACTCTTTGTTGAGGCTCATTGGAGTAATTCTGTTCCAAACATCAGTCTGAGGAGAGACAGCAGCTTAAAATCCCCTTGTTCTTTATGATAATCATGAAGCTCCTCCTCAAGTTGGCAGCAACCTTGATTTTATTTCAGTGTGAAGTAATTCTACTGCGGGTGCAGCATCTGCCCCTCTGAAAACTTGGAGAGTTCTTGTTTACAGTAAGCTAATTAGGAACTTTTTGACAGATTAAAATATGAAAAAGGTAATGGATCACTCACGTTCTCAGTGAAAAACAGAGATCAGGCACATTTTAGGGACTATTCCTCTTCTAGTTTCCATTTTTCAGATGAGATCAAAGCTGTGAGGTCTGTCGAGCAGCTAGACACAAAAGCTGTGCTCTGCAAAATGCAACAAGTTGGAAGACAGCCACTGATTTCTACACTTTTCTGTCAGAATTCAGTAAGAGTTTTACTGTAAGTAGGAAGCTGTCCTTTCTTTCTCTTTTTGTTGTGCACTCAAACAGCAGTGAAGTCTACCTCACATATGAGCTCTAATAGTCACACTGGTTTTATTTGATGTGGTTCAAATCTTTTACAAAGTCCAGACTGCTTTCTGGTTCTCGTGACACCGAAATGTTAGGTCAGATTGTGGCCTAAATAACCATCTCCTCAGCTATTAACTGACACCGCTCATTCTTTTCATTTAGCGAGAGAGTCACTGGAAGGGCATGCCTGGGCTGCTTCAATTAAAACAGCAGCTGCATCGTTAGCCAACCTCGGGGCAGTCCTACCTGATCACTGTAGTTGCACAGTGGTGAACTCCTTTCCCTGATGGGGCACAGTGCTGAGGGTGCTGCTATTCTGTTTCCAGACGTGCTCCTTTCTAACACAGATAAAATTTTCAGGAGCCCAGCAGATGTGCTGACATTTTCTACCACCAGTACTCTTTAGAACCAAGGAAGCTTGGAAACTTACTACTTCACATCAAAGGATTTTATCATTTCTACGGCACTAGTTGAACACAGTAAGTCTAATTTATCTTTAAAGTGCAAGCTATTTACCTGTCATGGGTGCATTCTTCTTTCTGGATGTATTAAAACGTTTCCTAGCTCTGTCAATCTGAAGATATTTCAGTTAATGTGAATGCTTTGTGGTTGGCTCCTCATCAGTTTTGACTTTGATCTCAGCTGTTCTGCTTACATTCTGTACCCCTGGTCTTGTTTTGCTTGTTCTTCTTAGCCTAGGTATGTTGGCATTTCTGAAGCTCCTCTTATTTTTGGCCACAGACCTGATGTTCACACAATGCTGTTGTGTGCATGTCCCGTGCAGATCTGTTATCCCGAGGTGTGGGAGCTTACTGACCACTTATGGGGATGTGAGGCTCATATGGAAGAGGGCAGCTCCTGTGTCTGTCTGTCAGATCTGCAGCTGATCACCAGCCTCCTGATCAGCACTGAGTTCTTTCAGGAGAGGAGGCCATGGGATGCATGTATCCAGAAGGCAGCATGGTGCACTGTTGGTGGCACCCATCCTCAGCAGGGCTCCGGCAAGGGAATGGAAGGGATAGAGCAGTCGAGCTTGTGTTGGAATTGCAGAAGAGTGGAACCTCATCCTCCCAAAGACCAGAGAAGAAACTTTCATTATATCAGTGACACTCCTAGCGTTAAACCTCTTGTTAAACAAAACAGAGCTCTTACAATAAGCTCCATGCATTTTTCCTTTTTCTTCCTTATCCTCTTTTTTCTTTATGCCTTTTTTCACTCTTTTCAATACCTACGTTTTTTCTGTTGATTTTCTTTTTTTTTTCATTTGTCAGAAGATTTCTTTTCTTCTTCCACAAATCTCTTTCTCGTTTCTGCTTTTGATGTGGCTTTTCTGTGTTTCTCTTTCAACCCTCAGAGCCTACTTTAGTCTCTTCACTGTATTTGCTACATGGAGGAACGCTATTGAAAAATTAAAAGTAGATTGCATGGGAATTTCGTATTTCTCCTTTACCTCTAGAAGCCCATTTCTCTTTCCTCCGATTTCTGTGAAGTGTACCATCCTCAGATGCTTTCGTCCTCCACTTCCAAATCATTTTACTCCTCTTTCCCTCTTGCTCTGTCCTTCCACTATGTCTTCCCCTTCACTTACTGCTGCTTGATATTTAACATCTCATGTGGTAGATAAATACTCCAACCCGTCTCAGCTTTACTGACAAACACGGACTTTCTGACTGCGTTTATATTGGCTTTTTCTTCCATTTTTTTTTCCTATTGCAAGCTCAGTAACAGTACTGAGGTTGGCAGCAGTAACTGTAACAGCCACATTATAACCACAGTCCTGTGTAACACATTACCCACCAGATCTATATGACATTGTAATTTAAATGGCGGTAGTTGCTGGCAGCCTATCTCTGCTTGTCCTCCTATTACCAGAACCACTGGTAGAGCTGTTCTACTGGGAAATTTCAAGTGTAGACAAAGCTTTAATCAACAGTAATCCCATCCTTTAAAAATGCAACACCAATTCATTTATTTCTCATTTCACATATGAAATTTTAATAGGTACAATCACCCTTAAGGATGTTTCAAATATTAACATTATGCACGATTACAAAACAGAATCTTTTCTGTATGGAACTATCAGCATCTTTGAACCAAGTAAGTAGTTTTCTGTGCAGACATCAGGTTTACTATCAATCAGAAACTTATTAACAGCTGTGTTAGCCCTAATTAAGTGCAGAGCAATGGCAGACTTTTTAATTAAGTCTTATTTTCCTAAGAGAAGACTGACTGCTGTTTTTTCTGTTGGCTTTTTTTTTTTCTTCTCTTCCCCACCTCCATCCTTATTTACACAGTAAATAAATCTTGCTTTAAAAATAACTAGCACACAAGATGGGGCCATTGAAACAGGTCCAAGACAGCAGGAAATGTTTCCTTTATAGAACAGCTGAGTGATTACACTGACCATGATTCATTCTTTCGGCTTTGTAAAAATAATTCCAAAAAACTTTGAATTTTCTACAGTGTTTTTCATTTTGAATTTATTTTTTATTTTCCTTCCTCTCTGGAGAGTTTTGTGACTGTTAGCAAACATCTTACTGGAATTAAATTTGATGTATAAATTCGTATGAGAGAAAGTGGGGATGCATAGCATCAGCTTCTCCAAATAAAGTCCTTGTAGCCTGAGTAGACCCCTGGGCATGCACCAGAAATTGTGCTACACACCCACAGTGTACACCATTGCAATGAGGAAGTATGAGCCTCAGAGTTAAGTTAAATTTAAAGTCTCCATCAGTGTATGATTCTCTTTGTCCTGAGCAGCACTAAGTGGCACATGCACACCTCCGAAGGAAGAATTCTCTGGAAAGTCTCCTTTCTGCATCTTCTATGTGGCACTATTAAACTAGGAGATCTGTAGCCACCAGCCATTGCTGAATCATTAGTTTGCTCAGAGGGTGAGTGGTGGGCTCCACCTAAGTTGGCAGGCTAACCTATTACTCCTCTTGACAGCATATCATCAAGTGTGGATATTTCAGTTCACCATTACAGATACAAAATGCCTTTACCGAAGCTGTATTCAGCTAATATTTTAATCTCAGAAGAAACGTGGCTTGAGGCAGATTCTGACCTTGATGCACTGACAGTTTACACCAGGACTCCACAGAGAGGCTGACAGTTTACATGGAGTGAGAATCTATCCCTTGCTCCTTAAAGAGGGCAGTGTCAGCCTCTCATTTGGATCACCTCTTGATGAACTTCAGCCTTCATTTCAAGCATAGAACTCCTAGGTTTTCTTTTGCCGAGTTTAGAAGCAGGTTGGATTTCTTTCAGCAGCACAATGGTAGAAAGAACTAAATACATTCCTGGAAAGAAGCACTCCAAAAATCTTGATTCATCATGAAAAAGAAATAAAAATAGAAATCTGAGGGGACCAAACCACTGGCCAAAGTGCAAGTTTAAAAGGAGTAGTATGTCAATGGAGTCTAAAAACTGTCAATGTTCCCTAGCTACCCTGAGCACTGGGGAGCAGAAATGGCCATTTTCTCAGGGTTTACAGGGCACTTGTTGCAACCTGAGCTTGCCAGAGCTTAAGGCACTGGTTAGCATCATCACTGAAGACAATAAAATTGCAGTTGTAGTGGCCAGCAATGGCTTTAAATTGGTTACACTAGTAAAGCCAGGTCTAGATATAGCACCTTTCACTTGTGAGCATGAAGGCATATCCTAATAGTCTGTAATAGGAATTAAAAGAACACCATCATTTAACTCCTCCTTCATGGAGCAAACCAGTTAATATTTTGCAGCTACTCCTACTATGCTATTTCTGTGTTGTTTCTAGCATGGATTCTCAGCCTGTCTACTTAGAATTTCTGTTTAGTAATCATATGTGATAGATTTTGGTTTGTTACATTCAGAGGGGTTAATGAATGAACGGCTGTTGTTTATATGTTGTCTGGATATTAAACCTTAATCCATATTTGAGTCTAACACAGACTTTCTTTCCAGGAAGAAAGCAGCTGAGACAATGCCCTGGTCTATGTAGAAAGGGAATAGGTTTTTTATGATAGCTATGCATCATTTTTGTACTTACAGTATTTTGAATACAGGATCTGTTTGATTCAGGAGTCTCCAATTCTGATTACTTGAGTAATTTTATTAAGAAAGCAGAATAAGCTTGTGAATTTTTTTTGACTCTTCTCTCCATCTCTCCTCTACTAGTATTAGGTTCAGATTCATAGCACAAGAAATGCTTATGTCCTCTGAAGACAAAATGAGAAAACACCATTTTATTTCTTGTGATGTCAGTGCAATGATAAGTGAAGGTGATTTTCTCAATGTCCAAGCAAGACAAGGTGAGGTGCTTGGGACCAGACAATTGCAAGCAGTTGTGAGAGTGCTGGAGGAGTTGGTGCAGCAGGAAGGCCCCTCCTGTGGTCAGGACTGGGGTTTGCATGAGAGTGTGGCTTTGGTGAAAGTGATTTCAAGGCAGCACACTTCATATGCTTGTCCTCTGCTTGGTCTGATTGCAGCCTTGGAAATAACTTCTTAAAAACAATGTATATCTTCTAATTCCCCAAGCTTCTGACTCTTCCCCTCTGAAATATCTGCTTTCCAAAGGTGGAAGTTTGCTGTGGTAACTCCTAGATTGCTAAGAGCTCTACAGCATGCAGCATGGCTTGCTTTTCTACGTCCAGATTGGAGTTTCCATTACTGAAATTTGTTATACTGTCCGTAATATGTTAAAACATAATAATGAACAACATAAGTGATGCAAGCTTTATCTGAATAATTACTGTATTCTGATAAAGCTTGAGTTTAGTGTAGAAGTGAAGTTTACATAAAGTACATTCTAAAAGTGAGTTTATATTTCTTGCTAATATTGTGAGAAAGTGTAGTGTAACATCATGTCTTATAATTTGCGGAAAATGATCAGCCACTGATAAATCCGATTCTGCTTGTGCAAATAGAAGATGGCAATTGAAACAATGATTACTGCCTACCCATAAGTAACCGTTTTGCTAATTGCCTATAAAGATACATATAAGGAGCAGTCATAATTGAAGTGTGACAGCTGAAGAATGCACTATGGAGTTGTTGGAGGCTTCTCAGCATTAACTGAGGAAGCATTTTGAAAAAGGTGGTGCATTAATACATGCCATGAAAGGGAAAGAGATTGTGAGGATGAAGAGTTGGAGAGAGAAACAGCAGCCCAAGGGTAACTGCTGTTACAGGTATCCAGTAGGGAAACAAGACTGGAATGAGTCTGGAATGAGGAAAGTCAGCAGGAACGTCTCTGAAAGAGCTGAAAGGACTGCTTTCATCTCCCTTTTCTCCCTTTATTTATTTAGTGAATTTCAGTGCTTGCAGAAAGCACCTGGCTGACAGCTCTGTACCTTGTAGTCTGTGGTTTGTTCCCAGCAGGGTGTACAGCACAGACGTCTCTAGCACTAGTTTCCCCCGCTTATCCCCTACCAGTTGACAAAAGGGTAGGCTTTTACTCCCAAGACGTGCTCAGGGACTCTCTGCCTGCTGCTGCAGCAGTGTGGGTGCGGGCTGGTGCCCAGCAGACTCATCAGCTGGACTACGTGAGGCAGATAACACTGATAACGCTGTTACTGCCCCGGCCATCATCCCACCCCTTGGTGGATGCTGCCACCCCTGAGGCAGCAATGTCTAATCCACTCATGAATCAATTATTGAATTGTCGCATTTTTCAGCCTGGCCTATTAAATTAAACTGACATCAGTCTCATCTCACAAAGACATTAGATAGTGATGAATTTCAGGTACTGTTAACCTGGTTTTGAGTTGGCCAGCTAGAGACAGGCAGATTCATTTTTCATTTCAGCTGCCAGAACCATTGTTGTATCCTGCCTTGTTGTTCTGTTGTGGCTGCTGATCGATAGGTGGCTTTCCTTGCCAGGTCCCGTGAGCAGCAGTTTCATAAGGAGTAGCCAGAAAGGCCAAAACCTTGGAGGGAGAAGGGGGTTACATGTTAGTTTGCTTCCCATCTTTATTAGAATCACATGCATATATAAATGGTGAGATTGGCTGTCTGTCTGGATGGTTAAAAAGGCTTCACTGTATTGACACATGTTCATGTATTAATTAACACTATATTGCCTATATGGACTTAAAGAAGGAACAGCATGCAGTTAAAGCACTACGTGCTGGGGGAGTGTACACCTATGGAAAGATGGAAAAGAAATGTTCCATACTGCCAACGCATTGCTTCATAGCCACAGGTACCCAGGAGAGTATATAAACTCTGCTTGTTCTTTCTTGTACTTTCCATTCACTGAGTGTCCCCATTAAGAGAGAGCATGGGAAACCTATTTGTTGTTGCTTGTTAAAAGGGGGAAGGTCCTCTGACCACTCTGAGCCAAAGCTGTGTGCATTTGGCTTGATGAAATAAAACCATGTTCAAATAGTTTGGCTGCTCCTACGGTTGGTCCTGCTTCCTCCATTTGGAAGTTAGGGGGAAGTGGCTGTGTGCTTTGTTTTGACTCCTGCCAGCAAGATGGAGCTGTGGAGACCTGTGTTCTATCTACCCACAGCTGGCCAGAGTGAACCACCCTGGGCTGCAAAGCAGACCTATGCCAGTGCCCCTAAGGCTGGTGCTCGGGAGCTCGCTTCCCTGCACTTCTCTTTCTCACAGTAAAAAAATACTCAACAAGGAAATCCTGGCAGATATTTCCAGCCTGCTGGAGCTGTGGATTCATTACTATTATTAGAACTCTTAATTGACTACTGTAGAGCAGCTATAAAAATTGATTAGATGCATGTGAGGAAATAAACATGGGTCAGATTGCAGTGGGCAATGATATCAATTTGATGACCTATTAGGACTTTTTCATGTCTAACAAAAGATGTTTTAATAAACATTAAGCAGCCTAAGTTCTGCCCTCCAGCTCTTCTCCTAGTCTAATGAATGTATAATGAAAGCAAATATTTGGTATAGTGAAAGAATTCCATTTTTTTTCAATCTCATTCCTGTGTATTTTCAAGAGGTTAGGTTACTTGACATGTAAAACATCTATGAATGTTAAGTGAGGCCAGATTAGTAAAGCTCTATAGTTGGTCTTTCATCTTAATGTGACCAAGAATGTCCTCTAGCTCATTCTCTTTACTAAGAAATGAAAAAATAGTAAACTGCACATCATCACATACCATATGTCCATTCCTCTCCTGGGCTCTGCTCTACAGCAGTGTTAATTGACTTGCATAAACCCTCTTCTCCTGAGTTGTGGCCATTGCTGATGAAACAATCAACGCTGCTGGAGCAGAACAGGGAGTGGAAAAAAAAAACAAACAACAAAGCAAAACAATGGACAACACTAAGAACAAATGAATTTCTGCAAAACGAAGAAAAAATGAAGTGGTGTCATATAACCTACACTTTCCAAAGTACTAGAAGCTGTAGAGTGTTGTCAGTTTGGGCTGCTCCCTTACAAAGGGGGAGGGTTTCAGACTCAGCATTGTCTTAAAGTTAGAGACTTGTAAAAGGCACGGTGCTGTCAGAAGTATCTGCATGTTTCTCTTATATGTCGAAAAAGAAAAGCAACTAGTTCTTGTGGTTGCAGTGAAAACTCTGAAACTAAGAAAGCTGAATTGACTCGGAAATGAAAAAGCAAAATAAGGAGCACCACTTATTGTCATACAGTCTGACCATTATCTCTAACAGTTTGGTAATTTTTGACCCCTCAAAGCTGTCAATAAAGAGAAATAATACAGAAAAAATGAGTGTAGTTAGAACAAACTTATTCCAGGCTTCCTTCAGAACATTATTTACTCAGGTATACTATAAAATAGCTCTGAAGTTAAAATGTTAATTTCAACGACAGTTTTTTTCTTGGTACATTCAATCAACCTTTTTGTTATAAGTTATTTTAAACCACTTAGTATTCAGGGTAATTGCAGTTGCGATGAACAAGTTCATTTGAACACCAAATCAATCAGTATTTTCACTAGAGAGAAAATTTTAAGTACCAATTAAGAATGAAAAAGCGATCTACATCCTCTGATACAATATTAATGCACTGAGATGGGCGATCCCAACTGCACAAGAAAGCAAGCAGCTGTGCATATGCTTTTTTCAGATAGTTTTTTTTTTTTTCTCCTGTCATTTAGAATAATTTGATGAAGAAAAAGTCGTTCTTTTATTACTGCTAATGAATGGAAATCCCATCAAATTGCAAGGCATCAACATATGACATTACTCTTAAACTAAAAACGCAGTACATTTTTCAGTGATAATGGAGGGGATGAGCACTTTGCACAATGAATGGACTCTACTTGTCGTACTGTAGTATACTGTTACTTTTCAGCAGTGCATAGATCACAGCTAAGAGTTATACTAGGTGCTTAATTCTGTTATTCTCTGTTGAAATATCAACCTATCCGCTTATAATGAGATAGATTTAAAAAAAAGAATTAGAGGCATGTGGGAAATTATGCCCTTTATGTCTATCAGTATGTGAATGATCTGCCAAGGGAGAGTGGTGGCAGTCTTGCTGATGAAGTAATTTAAGCCCATGCTGATATAGCAATCAAATACATAAAGGTGGTGATGATGCTCTGGCAATGTGATCAATCTACCACACTATCTTTTGGTATCTCCAGTTCTGGATTCCTTGTCTTTAAAGGAAAGGGATCAAAGTTCTTTAAAGGAATGGGAGTACTCTGTTTGGGTGGGGATAAGGCTGCAGAGAAGAAACATATTGCACATGTGTCCTACAGCTGAAGAGTTATGTCAAAAGCATTTACTGAAAAGTACGATGCTTTAACCAAAAGAGGCTTCATCACCTTGACTTAGGCAGCAGTGTCCTTGGTTCTTTAGCAGTTGATGTGCCAGAGATGTCTCTGAACAAGAAAGTGATAGCCTCACCCTATCAAAATGACATAACATGCATTTTTCTTCAAGTTGTTTGAACTTGTCTTTCTGTGAAGGTATTTTCTGAGCACAGGCACCTTAGGGAACATCAGAAAATATGTTGGGGGTGAAAGGGAAGTTGAATTGTTGAACTGAAGATTGCCTATAGTCTCTCCAAGGGTTTCATTAGTGACTTTCCTGTGAAACAGTTTGAGAAACCTATTTACAACAATTTTGCTGTTCTTGTTCTAGTGACTTTCTTGCATTAATTTCTATCAATGCATTCTTTCTGTGATGTTCCTGTAAGCATTATCTAGATATGCAATTTAAAGGACTGTTTTTCAAACTATTTTAAGGCAGTTTCTTTATGAAATAGATTTTTAAAGATTTATTTAAGATAGCAATATATATTTAATCTCATTCTGATTATCTGAAAAGGTATTTATTATTCATAAATACAGATGAATTTGGCCTTATAAAAGTAGATGCAGTGAAATCAGCTTGATTTTTACCACAAGTGGGAAATCAATCCAGCTCATTCTTAAAATACTTATTTTGCAATTTTTGCATGAGAAGTCCACAAGTAAAACACAATAGATTCTGTCCCTCGTTAGGTTATTAATAGTTTATAAATCAGGCACTTAGAATGCATTTTTTTAAGTCATCACTTGTCCTGAAATTCAAGGTGCCTTGATCTGTACATGTTTTCACAAATACACAGCACCTTTGTTATGACCCAACTGCTAATAGAAAACTGCATGAAGGGTTTTTCATAAGAATGTTTAAAGTCTTTGCTGTTTGGTCAGCAGTAGCCTTGGTTTTGTGCCACATCACAATTCTCCCTGTGCACATCTCACTGAGTGTTGATGGAAATCCAAACGCGCACGCACAGAAAAGGCTCAGAGTTACTGTACATGGGACAAAAATAACTTCATGTGATACTGACATGATAATTCCAGCCTTGCAAGGTAATACTGCGTACAAAAGATTTCTGCAAAAGAGAATAGGGATTGTAGGAATTGGGAAAATCATGTGGGAAAATATTTGTACCAGATGATTCATTTCCAGCACTGCGGCTGTTACATTAAGGAGCTAATGTGTAAGTTGATGCTGCCTGAGGCAGGATTAATTCCTATGTGTAGGGATTTAAATTTGCTAATGGCCTAGCTAGCACAAAAACCACCTTGTGCAGGAAGAGGCCTTGCCTTACTTGTGGCCATTGTCAGCTTTTCTCAGTAACATCTCAATAGTTGTTCCTAAAAATATAATTTTAGGTGTGATATATCTTTCCCTGTGTATCTTTTTTTATGCAAGTATACCGTCATTTTGCTGTTGCAGAGGCAACAAGACCCAAGTATCTGTCAGTTGTTCTGAAGCTACCTTTTAGGCTCCTGTAGATTAGAAATTTCTGCCTGCTGTGCAGCCTTCGGGCTGAGAGCAGAACACAGAGTATTTCCCTGGTACATGAGCGCACATCGGCTGTGTGAGGAAGCAGAGGGAATAAATGGTGTTGGTGAGAAACCGAGGAATTCCTTTAGCAGCACCAGGCCATGTTCTGCTCCCAGTGAACATGGGTAACTCAAATTAACACTAATGGGTGTTATGCACAAGGGAGAGGATGTTCTACTCCGTTACTGGCACTGAGAAGTGCAATTTCCTGGGGCTTCTTTAAACTATATATTTTTTTTTACTTTGAGTTGTCTCACATGCAGATCTCCCACTGACTCAATAGTGTTCGTTGCACACAGCTCAATGGTTGGGAATGTCTCATTTGGATCTTTTCTAGAAGTGTAAAATAGACACAAATTGCTCTTGATGATATGATATGCATGTGCTTGCCTGTGTATATGGCAGCAATTCACTTCAAGGTACATGTTTTCAGGTTACATAAGTGCCAACACAATGGGAAAATAAGCCCATTAAAAGCTGGTGAGGAACTTTTCTTCAAACCAGAAGAGTCTATTCTGTGACCATAGTTGCCGACTGAATTTGAAGGATAATCTGATCAGATGACTGAAACTGGCTGTTTCAGTGGTGAGTGAGGACATATGGGGTGGCTGTGACAAGAGTTGGAGAAGTCAGAACAAAATCCCCAAGGCCATAAGACTGGGATGACTAAGGAATTTACGCATAAAAAAGTGGATTCTGTAATAGCTACACCAGGGCTGTTAGCATCTTTCTCTAAAATAACAGCTAATAGGTGTGGTTGGTGATAAAAATATGGCATTTAACTGCCCACTAAAGTTGACCAATTCCTAGATTCTGGGGGAATTTAACTCAGCAGAAGATGACTTATGTTATTGCAATTACACGGCATTTTGCCAGATCCTCTGTGCTTTTCTTGTTGAGTGGAGGCAGAAGTATGTGAACAGTTCTAGTGAAACTTGGTCCTAATCTGAGCTGAGTGGAGGAGAGATAATGTCAGAATGACATCCTCGTGTGATTCTGGAGTCCACGATGTCAAGATGCTGCTTTACAGTTTTACCTTATTTCCTTTTCTTTTTAAACACCAGGGAAATTCTGAAAGTCTATCTTTCTCTTAAACAGCTTTTTGAAACCAGTGGGGGTTAATTAAAAACTAAATATGGAATCTACAAACACCCAGAAATTATTTACACTGTTGTTAATTTCTTCTTTAATATTCATAACTGTTTTCCGTTAATTAAGAAGAGAGGGAGAACATGAAGAAAGGCTCAGAACAAAAGCAGTGTGCATACAGATAAGGGGCTGAGTTCTCAAGGAACAGAGCTAACTGCATACTGCCTGTGTTGAGTGAAGAATTTATATGCAGTGAATGCGTACTGCAGCTGAAAAATTGGGTAGACTTATGGATGAATCACTACATCAGCATTCGGCGTGATCCTCTTACCACCACTGTTAACATTTCCCTGTTTTCTGGCGTTACATATCCTGCAATCCTAGAGCAGTTTAATTAGCTTTTAGAAAGTAGGGCTTGTAGTTAGGAAATATTTCTAGCTTTTGACGTTGTGTTATATAAAGCATTTTGTAGGAAATAAGGCTGCATTGCTTAGAATAGGGCACTACATTCTGTATGTCATAGAAATCATGAGCCAGCCACTAACCCTTTCAGAAGCATAGTCATTATCTAAGCAACATCTAGAGATTGTGGTCAAGATAAGTTTCTGCATGCAAACTGTCACATAAACACATAGACAGTCATTTTCCTGATGTCATAGAATCATAGAATTGCTCAGGTTAGAAAAGACCTTAAAGATAATCAAGTCCAATCACAGCCTAACCATACTACCCGTACTCTAACAATCCTCCACTAAATCATGTCCCTGAGCAGCACATCCAAAGGGTTTTTAAATCCAGCAGTGATGACTCAACCACCTCCCTGGGGAACTCAACCACCTCTCTGGGGTCAAGGAGCCTTGGCCAGACAAGAATGCAAGCTGTTATCTCTCAGTGTGAATGGCAAATTGTTTCCTTTTCTTCTATGTAAAGTGAAGGTATCTGCAAACACTTCCACATCCAGGACTAGCTTTGTTTCTTCTGGGGTGTTGGTAAGGTATGCTTAGATTCATCTCTGCAATGTATTTGCCTTCAGTCTTGAAATAACCCTCTACTGTAAATCTCTCTCTGAGCTGTTTTGAATACTGGGCTATCAACAAATTGGGCTGCTCTCTCATCTATTTTACACCACTGCCTGCAATATTTCATCTCTATAGTAACTGGGTGAGTTTTAAACAGTGCATTTTGGAATATATTCATGAATAAAAACACTGCTATAAGTGCCTGATAAGTTTTGTGAATTCAATGTTTGTTATGAATAGTTCAACAGACCTGCTCAACAAATACTTGCAAACAGGAAGGTTCCATGAGTCAGACCATCAGCCTTGTATAGCCCTTTTCCAAAGGCACAAGAAAGACAATACTGCTTTTTACTGGAGGTCAGTTGATACCTGGCTCTTTTATTCCATTCAAATCCATTTGAGAACTCAAACCCCAAGTGCTTGCATAATAGTACACATAAAATGTTAACTTGGTTAAAAAAGATGCAGGAACAATTCTGCATGGCATAGGTGACCAAAACACATGCTTGTGGATAGCACGACTGATAGAAATGCTTCATTTTCAGAGTCTGGGAATTTAGTAATCACAAAGAATAAGTAACTGCGAGGAAAAATAGTGTAAATTAGCTTAAAGAAAAGCAACTGCTTTCCTCTCCTCCTTTCTCCAGCTATACCCTAAGCCACTTGTGTTGGTGCATTAAATGTGTTAGAAATAGATTACAGTATCTACTGACCTAAATGCTAGGTTAATTGAGATTTTGCACCTAGTAAGATAAAGTAACAGTAAAAAAAACAGTACCCTTCCAGCAGCCGACAGACTTCCTGCTGGTTCACACGTCGTAGAGACTCTTTCTTATATGTATGCATAAAAAACAAAGTACAGTACACTGCAAATATGTGTGCAATATGAGGGAGATATGACAAGGTGAGATGAAGAGTTTGGCACAACGTGTTTAGTGAAGCAACCTTATTTCATTCCCTTCCTCTTTTCTTCACCTCTGTATCTCAGCAGATGGGATTGAAAGTGTTTGCTGCTGGGAAGGTGGCAGCTAGTGCCCAAATTTTGCTCATCAGGATTCTCCGAAGAAAAATGACCTCTTGAAACAATTAATGCAATATTCTAGCTTAAATGTTCTAGCACACTGCTGAAATTCATTCAGGGAGAACGTTTAAGTTGGATTCAAAGGCTGTGTTGATTCTCAATACAAAGACAAAATTGTTGAAAGACTGTTAGGCCTTAGATAAGGGTAGATCTAATTTAGATTCATTTTATTGAAAATAAACTGTGTCTGATCTTTTACACAAGATGACTCCATTTAAAATGGCCTGCATGATTGTCATTGCCAGGCCAATGCTTGCTATCTTGTGGAGCTATCAAGACAGACCTGTCTCCAGGTACCAGACTACACCAGCCCCTACCAACGTGACTGTCTTCTCAGAAAGAACTGCATGGGGATGGTAGAAAACTGGCAGTAAAGAAACTAGTAGCTTAAAATGAAAAAGAAATGGTTTCTATTTCTTAGATCAGAGCTAGCAAGCTTTTTTCTCCAAGGGTAGAGAATCAGGAACAGTGCCAAGGGAAGAAACAGAATTAAAAGAGAGTCTGAGCTCCCCTGTGCTCCAGGGAGGATGTTGCATGCTCTACTCCATACAAGGCTCATTGCATTCAAGATTCTAAGCTGTGACAAGGTTAAAGTTGCATCAAAATTTATTTTAGCAAAGATTTGTGGAAGAAATGCAGAATATAAAGTAGTCTGGAGATTAGAAGCAGCCTCCAGACTGGCAGCCGGAACACAAGTTAGAGACCTGGGTTAGACGTGAGCGAGTTGTATGTACAAATAAATGCGTGTGATCTTTTTGATATGAAAAATATCACAAATTATATCAGAAAATACAGGGTGAATAATAGCAAGAATACCTTGAGGGAGACAGGAGTTACAGTAACATCAGAAGACAGCTGGTAACAGGGCAACAGCAGATTTCTTCCCCCTTGGGGATGATGATGAAGCAGTAATTACTGAGAAAGCCAGTAACCTGCAGAGTGTAGGAGTGTCTTTCTTGTAGTTAAGAGATGCTGAAATCTGGCATGTATAGGAATCAAAATTTGATCTCTGAACAATTGAATCTGCAGATGGTGGACAGGTAAGAACGAAGATGGAGAGGGAAAGGAGGGGGGCAAGAAGAATATGAACACAGCAATACAGCATCTTCGTCAAAGAACACTCTGGCTATGTCCCCATAAAGGCTTATCTGTCAGTGAAACTGCATCTCTCTAAGTAAAATTGACCCCATGAAAAGGAAAAGCCTAGGTATGGATGGGTACAGTTGGGTCAGTTCGGTATGTCACTCAAATAATGCAGTGTGGCCATACTCCTTGATCTCTGTTCTTCCAGTCTCTATTGTGATAATATTGTGCTGTTTATTGGTGATCTCTAACCCTTGATGATGTCATAATTGCAGACAGCATTTGCAGAGATTGCTGGCATTGGTGTGAAGACGGAATGGGTTAACTCTACTAAGAGTAATAAGCTGCAGGGTAAAAGGAACAGGGATATGTAGTTTGAGGTGACCATAATTTAAGACTCTTGAAACCCAATTTGAGAAACCTGTAAAGGAACCAAGATGTGGGGACTACACAGACTCTGCTAAAAAGAGTCCTCTCTACGCTGTTCTAAGGAGGTCACTGAAAACAAGATTGGATGTCAGTAATCTCTTCTGTGAAAGTGGACTGATTTGTTTAAAAAAAAAAAAAAAAAAGCTATCACATAGCAAGACAGTTGAAAGTGAATGCTTGGGAAACAGAAGTTTTCCAGTATGCTGCACATATTTCATTTCATACTGATTTATGTGGATGAGATTTACTGATACTTGCCTCTTTCCTCATCACCACTTGTCTCCCTTCCAGAAGGAAATCTAGTTTCTTTGGGTATCTTGTTTTGTTATTATTTGTTTCAGTGAACTTCAGAGCGATCTGCAGCATCAGAAGAAAAGCACAGTGAAATGGACCTTTCCCACCATACTCATAGTGCATAGGGCCTGCAGGAACGAGCCCTGCTCTGTGCAATGATACCTAGTTTATTGGGTCTGAATTTTAAGAGGGAAATCACACATTCTCTCCTGTCCAGCAGGTGTTTCTGGAGTTACTCGTGCCTGACTCCTTGAACTCTATGGGTGCCTGTGTTCGCTGCCTGGCTATGGGAGTTGGGCTGAGGTGGATGTGAAGCCCTGCAGGGGGAGCAGGGTATGTCTTCTGAACTACTTCAAATGCTGGTTAAGATCTTCAAATAGCTTTGTTTCTGCTCTTTCCTAAATGGAGTCTTCTGCAGCTTCTGTAAGTTGTTATACCATATTTATATGTAAGCATGAATCATTCCTTTCTTTGAATAGGAGATGAAACAAGTGGCAAAGAAAAGAGGATTGAAAACAAAATCCTACACAGCTGAATAAATACCATCCTTTGCATATTAATGACGATCTGATAGGATCAGCAAAAGGTAAAGCAGTGGAATAGAAGTGTTTGAGTGTGCTTGTCCAACCTTACTCTGAGCATCTCAGAGGAGACAGAAATTAAATGCATTTTCCGTAGAATAGAGTTTAAATGCCATAGCTTTAAAAACACACACACACACACAGTCCAACAAAGCCCCATCTGTTGTTTTTTTAGAAAAAAAGATAAATAGATCATCTGATAGTGCATTTCATTTTTTAGCTCTGGATAGGAGCAATTTAACATCTACATTCATCTTCCAAGGGACCGCTGCCTGCTTCTGCATGCAGCCTAAACCAATATAATAAAGATTTTCCTGAGCGTTAAAATGTTAAGTAGTGAGAAGCTTTGAAATGCATACTTTTTAACAGAGTTCTTTCAAGAAGTAAAATTAACTGCATATCACTATTTAATGCATGAAACCATGATTTACTGTCCGGAGAACTAATTTAGGCTTGCTGCAGATGCAAACTCACCCTCAATTAATGTGCTACTGGGCCTGATTCAGGGATGGTTGAAGTCAGCAGGTCTTTCCAATTACTTTTATGGGAATCAGATGAAGTCTTTAATGCATCACTGAGTGCTCAGACTCATTAAAAAAAATTCTTAGTTCTAGATATAATGCAGATCTTTCAAAATGTCATTGTACTTTAAAAACTGTTCTGCTCTCCTGGATCAGAAGTTATTTACACTTGTGTGAATACCTCTGATAAATTCCTTCCTGCCTCACACTATAAAATACCTATAGTATGTGTCTTGATATATTATGTGTATCTTTGAATATATAATATGTTACCAGATGGCATGTGATTAGCAGGGTACCATGAAGTATAAAGATGTATTCTGCCCTGGCTACGTGTACACAGTCTGGTAGTGTATGTATTTAAAGTGATCATCTCAGATTGTATTTTTAGGAGAGAGAATAATCTATTGATAGATACAGAAGTTCTCCATATGCTGTAAATGAGCTTCTCAGGGAAATTTTGTAGCTAATGTCCTGCTTAAAGTATTGGAAAGCTACCTCTGGTTCATGTTCTTGGCCTGGTGAATTTTGATTGAGAAGATTTATTGTTCAGATGCTCCCAACATTTTTTTTTAATCCCAATAGCTGAATAGTTAAAATAGAAAAATATTTATAATGCTATAGAATACCCCATGCTCATATATGAACTAGTCACAGTTCACACGTCTTAGATGTTCTTAATTCATAGAGGAGGAAAAAAAAAACTAACACATTTCATATGGGTTCCTGTTAGGTGGCTGCATGTAAATGCCATTGTGTCCTAAAAACAAGAAAGCAAATTATCAGCTTTGAGGTTGTAAACAAAGTTCTACATTGTAGGAGAGCATCTGGACCTCCTGAAAATTCAGCCTTTACATCAGAAGTATTGATACAGCGTTGTCTGAAACCACATGATTTGTTGTTATAATTAAGGCTGGTGTCATGATTAAACCTGAAGTTGTGACTGCCTGTTCCTAGTACAGTTTTTAGTCATAAGAAATTGCATACCATGGGTCAAACTTTCAGCTCTTAGAAATAAAAATCACACAGGGAAGAGGAATTACAGACATTCTAGAAGTGTACTGTTTATGGGTCGATTTGGGTTTGGAGGTAGCTTTTGGTTTGAAGCTGATAAAAGTTGGTATAAGAGCCTTAGCTCACCTAAATCAATAAGGCTACCTTGATTGTAATGGGCTAATGCCAATTTATACCACCTGAAGAGCTACTGCCTAGATTTACAGTGCAAATATAATTACTGTGACATAGATTTGCTTTGGTTCACTGGGCTGGCAGTGAGCAAGCTTTACAGCATTGTATCTTTTTGTTCTTTCTTAAATAGTCTTTCTAGTAGTTGGTTGGAGCTAGAACACAGACCGTTGCAGTCCCAATGTGCTGTTGTAACAGTATTAGCATATAAAGTAGGTATCATTGCAGAGAGCAAGGCTCATTCCTACAGGCCCTACGTGCTGTGAGCGTAGTGGGAAAGGTCCATTTCATTGTGCTTGGCACAGCAGGAACCTGCTGACTTGGCAGTACCTGCAGGAGACTTGGGGCTTTTCAGTGGTGGCTGCTGTAAGTGGTTGCAATTAGGTTTTGTCATTAACATCTTACCGTGCATTAGACTGGCTGGGGGAAATGTGCAACTTGCTAGATACTGTTCTCTTGGTCTCTGCCAGCAGACTTTGCAAAACAGTAGGGTATCGATTGACAGATGGGAAACTAACTTTGCAATCAGGTGAGTTAGATATTTTTTATTTTTTTTAAGCTATTAAAATCCTCAAGAACACAGTGAGCTCTGAATAGACATGAAGAAATATCTGAGCTTAGGTTATTAACTACAGCCCATAAACTATGAAAAACTGTGGATTGTTCCTTCAATAGAAACAGGCAAGGCAACGGTATCACCTTGTTCTTTTCTATTCCATATTGTGTAACCTAAAAGACATCTCACGTGTTTGGCCACAAGCCTTTGTGGACTCCAAAGTACAAGGTCGACACAGGTCTCTCCGTGCCTAGTTCCAGGCTATCATTTCATTTCTATTACATTTCCCCTTCTCCATTCATGCTGTGATGCCCCTGCTGACAGCTAATATCCATAAGAGAATCAATAAAGAATATTATTAATAATGATTAAAGCATGGGTAGCTTATTACACTGAGTGGGCTTGTTCAGCTAAGAAGCCTGGAGTAACTTCAATGATCTCTGGGTGTAACTGAAAGCAGGATGCAGCCCCTGGCTCTAGGAGCTACTCTTAAATAACTGTTGAAAGCTGGAAATCATGACTTCTGCTTCTAGGTGGTTGAAATGCCATGTAACTCAGGAAAATCACACACACACAGTCCAACAAAGCCCCATC
>NW_024884586.1:3243743-3332077 GCF_019232065.1 Centrocercus urophasianus
CCCCCCCCCCCCCCCCCCCCCCCCCCCCCCCCCCCCCCCCCTTAAGGCAACGGCCGGGGGGGGGAGAGGAGGGGAGGAGGACTGAAGTGAGTCAGTGAGCATGCTTTTGTGCTTGGGGAAAAGCACAAATCTGTTTTCAAGCGGTTTTTGTCACAAATGAGATTGCAATAGTTTCAGTGCTAGCATCCACCGGCCTAGTATAAGCACACTGTAACTTAGCATGATTTCTTTGCTCTTGGGGAGCTCTTGGGGCTCCAGGTCACAGCTGAGACACAATTAAACCTGAGATTGAAGAAATACCTTCCCACCTGCAGGAAGGATTCTCATTTTGAATAGCTTTCCATTAGTTTTCCTGTGGGAATGCCACAATGTTGGTAGTATTTCTGGAACTAATATGACAGTGTTAGCCAGGGAACAGTTTAGCTATGGGTCCTTATCACTTCTGTGGTTCCTAGGGTTTCTCAGGTCTTTCAGTCAGGCTCTGACCACCTTCTGGCTACCAGGAAATCTGACTGAGCTAATACAGTGTGGCAATAGAGATACTGTGCTTATATTTCAGTTGAGAGCGCATTTGAGTGCATAGGATTTGTGATTTTTTTGTTGTTTTTTAATTCTACCTTCTCCCTCAGGTGGCAAACAAAGCTACTAATAGTTGTATTTCCAGCTGACCCAAAATACTTAAAATTTGCAATTCCACAGTACAATTTTATTTGTATTCAAGAGTAACTTTTCATTTTAAGTTATTGAGTGGGAAAACAAGTAGAATTGGGGTTTCTGATCATTCAAAATAATGTGGTTTGTGTTAGGAAAATTTTAAAAGCTTGAAAATCATCATTTATGGAGGAAAAAAATTTAACTGTTTTTTGAGTGCACCGTATAATTTTCACTCATCTGTAACTTGATGTGTGTGATGTCAGAAAACCATTTGTCAGTTCCCACATTCTTGAATTTCTTTACCTGTTCCTCAAGGGTTGCTTGCGTATTGTCTCTGCAATTACATTTTCAGATAACTGGTCAAAATTCAAACCCTGGTTACTACTTAGTGGCTTTAAGAAGAAACAAGAAAGAGAAAACTTTTGTTTTGCATAGCTTTTACTTTACCACAAATCCACTTCTGCTTAGGGAGGTGCAAAATAATAATGGAACAAAACAGGAAAACAGACTGTAGAATCCTTGGTTTATGTTAAGAACTCTTCAGGGAATTTGGAACATAACCTTTTAGTGTTAGGAAGTAAGAGTCCTTCCAGCATGAGATGATCCCAAAGATAAATATGTTCATCAGAAGAATGGGTTTCTGATAATAAATGGTTCAATTTATAGGGGGTACCCATAAATTTCCCTGTCTAGAACATGCAACACCAAAAGTTTTTGGCCAAAGGAAGAGACTGAATCGAGTTGGTGCACGTGAAATCTTTAGAAGCCTTGTGGCTGAGTCACTGATAGTTAAGATTAGGCCTGCAGCGTATCCAAACTGTACCTGATGAAGAAGTAAAACAGGTTTTGTGAAATCAACCGTGTTGTTTATGCTACAACGCTCCCTCCCAGCTTGGTGTCATCTTATTGAGAGTGCACTCAATCCCCTAGTCAAGGTTGTTAATAAAGATGTTAAATAGAAGCAGCCCCTGTACCGAGCCCTGGGGGGCACCACCCGTGACCAGATGCCAAGTGGATTTAACTCCATCAGATTGGATTATTCCTAATGATCAGTTCTTCCTGTAAGCATCACACATGTCAGAGAAAAAGTACTCAGAGGTATGAAAAAACACAGAGGAAGTATTTTTACTACATGATACTGAAAGCTGATTAATTTGCTTTCTTAACGGGTCATGACAGAGATATACGAAATTAGGGAATCTTTAGTGATCGCTGCATGAACAAAGCTGCTTTTGTTTTGGAAAGTGGAGAATTTAGAGCAGATGATTTTCTAAGGTCCCTTTCAACATAAATTGTTGCTCAATTTTTGTCGTTTTTGATTAAACCAAGAGACGTTAAACTTCTAAAGGAAGTTTTACCCTGTGGTATCCATTGGTACAGCATACAGCTGAGCCAGTGTTATTTTAAAAAAGAAAAAATAGATGAGATATCAGTGTAGATGAAACAAAAACCCACAGTTGGGTTGGATGAGTTACTTTTTCCCAAGGGACAGATATTGACAGGACAGGACAGATGGCAAAGCACTGTAAGAATTTTTCCTAATATGTAAAGAGGAGTTTTCTTTCCTTTCCCTGGACAGAAAGCTCATCCAGTTTGTTAGGATGTGCTCTATGTAAGATGAGGCTGAGCTCTCAATTACAAGTAGTTCTAGTAACTGCACCATCAGGAACTTCTTTGTAAAGCAGTATTTGACTTAAATTGCCCCTGGATTTCAAATTTGCATTTTGCACTGATGCCAAACTTACAGTCCATTGCACGGATAGAGACAGGGTCTGATTCATTAGTATTTATCAAGGTAGCTGTGATAGGCTAGAATTAACTAGGGAATTGCTCAAGTCCCAGCCTTGCAGAGGGTACGGCCAACCTTGTTACACTGACCTGTGATCCCCAGAGTAATGTTACCCAAAATGATGCCAACTGCCTCTTTTTTTTTCATCCAAACTAGGGTGGCAGATTTCTGAAGTGTTAAAATATTTCATGTCTTCCTGAGTAAGAGCAGATTAAAGGAAGCTGGTTGGCTGTTTTCTACAATAAAACCCACCGACTTGTCCAGAATTTATTTCAATAACATAATAACTTAGTGTGGGTAATAAGATTATTTTTGAAGAGTAAGAGGAGAGGAGTCTAAGGCTGAAAACCACTTTTGTTAGTGCTGCAATATGCATCTGTGGTAAGGCTAATAATAGAGTTATCTCTGTCGACAAAGGAAGGAGCTTGACAACAGAGAAGAAATCCAAGTGGGTCTGAGTTCCTTGCATAATTGTTATTTTAATTGCCATGATCGGAAAAGTCTTCAGAGGTTCACCGAACACTGCACATCTGCAGATGAGATTTACCAGTGCAGCACTCACAGAGCTCTCTTTTGAAAAGCCACTCTCTTGTTTTAACATGTTTACAAAAACTGAAGTGAGAGTTAGTTATGAATCTTGTGTTATTTGAGTCGATGGCAGATGCTAAGAAGGCTTTACTGTGTGGTAGAGTTAAACTCTCTGCGACTGATTACAAAGAAATTCCATTAGCAATATTTAAATGCCATCTTTGAAAGGCACTCAATAATATGTGTGTTGGCGCTGATCAAGAATAGTACCTTTTAAAAATGAAAAAGTAATGTGACTGTTAGTTTAACATAAAAATGTCAAACTGTGGGCAGTCTCTTGTCAATTAAAGAATCTGGGCTATTCCTAATGGGAATAAGGATGAAGGGAGGTGTGTGGGGGTGTGGAAAGTGGGTACTAAAAATTGCAGATGTGCAGAACTACTCAGAGATAATTTGTGCTGGCAAATAACACTGTCAGCCAGTTTGGAAGTAATACAGGCAGCGTGATACCTGTTCTGCCTGAGCCACCTTAGTGATTTTTTTTTCAAGTGTATCTTCTTTAATAGCTAGCAAAGCTTTACAGTAAGCAGGGCTACGTTAATGGTGTGCTGAGTGGAGGTGGATTTGTGCAGATTTAAAGAATGTGCTTTAGCAAGTTCATAAAGTATATTAAAACAGAAGCAGCTTGTTGCTGAATAGAGGGATATACTTGTGAGAGGGGAAGAAGGGTCTTTAAGCTCTGGAAAGTGGTGAAGCTGATGCTCATATAGGAGCAGAGGGATGAAGACGTGCATCTCTGTTACCTGTCAGTTGCTGTTAAGGTTATGTCTCAATATAAATAAAACACAGCAGTCAGGCATCATCACTTGCTTCACCTAAAAGTAGCTTCTGGGGAAACCAAAGTCTGGTAGAAGTTCTCTTGGAGGGGGAGCATCCTGTAAGAGCTCTCCTTACTACTTGGCATGCTAGTCAGTTGGCTATATATGGGAGCTCTGTGCTTGTTTTTTCCTCTTAAATTATAGTTGCTTCCACGATGTTACTCGCATAGAGAGCACCTAATTTATTTATTTACTTATTTACTTATTTTTTGTTGTTCAGACAACTTCTAAGTAGGCCACACACCTTGTGTTCTCTTTTCTTGGCCATGTTTTCAATTCTCTTCTCACAGCGTTTGTTCACCAATGCCTCTCCTAAAATGCAGACCTGTGCAGCAGCTGCTGCTGTGATAACATGTGAATGTACAGAAGAAGGTGTATTTCTCACAATTTAAATGAGAATTAGAAAGGAAGCACCTTCATTTTGCAAGATGGGATTTGAGTGTTGTGATTGGACCAAGTCAGTGCAGATCTGAGACAGATCTATAAACAGAACATTCAGATCCCAGTCTGTTGTATAAGACTGGAGACATATTTTCAATTTAATCTTTGTTTCTTGGCAACAAATTCTTCCTTTACCTCATCATTTCCCCAGATTGAAAGTGATTCTTCCTTAGTTTTCCCATGCAATCCTTTTTTATTTATTTATTTTTTTTAATCCTTCTAAATGCCATTTATAAATAGGATGCCATGCTGCTTCTTTTGGACCTGCTATTTTGGATTTTCCTTTTCTGTTCATCTGCTGCTCTTTTCACTATTAATGTCTTCTTTTAATGCTTCTTTTATCCTGACTTCTTAAAAGCATTTCATCCATAGATTTGATTCCTTTTTATGTCAGCCTAGTATTTTGTGCTCACTTGGGGCTGCTAGTTGTTGGCTCATGCTTTTGTCATTGCTAATTGTTATACTTTGTTTTATTACTGCGTACTCTGCTCAAAAGTGCTATATAATATAATGGATCAAATGGAGAATAAATCAATGAAGAATCTTGCTACGAGGGCAGAACAGGTGATTCCCTAAAACTGCTGCAAAAGATCAGCTTGAAAGGCAGGTGCCATTTTCTTTTAGCATCTCTACTGTCTATCAGAATTTCTTGGTGTTGTTAGTCCCTAATATTAAGATTTTTATATTTGTTCTCTAACTTGGAAACACAGAGGATAACTAGAAGATTACAGAAGAGAGGTACAGTAGTTATTTGGATAACAACACAAAAGGCTTGTCTTAACATGCTCCCAAAAGGTGAACAAAGCCCTGGGAGTGCTGATGGGCAAATTGAAGATGGTTTTGATTGACTATTTCTTCAGATTTTTAATATGAGGAAGCTATAGTTTAACTAGATAGGGAATTAAGTCACTTCAATGGAATTTCAAGCTCTCTTGCATCAATACTGATATGCCTTAGTTTTGTCAGGCAATTGCTGTGCAGTTATTGGTTGGCCTATAACTTAACTCTAAGCCCACTATCAAGATAATCCTAAGGCCAGCTCCAGCTTGTGCTTCTAGTGGGGTTTGCAATGGCTCAAACTGTACCATTGCTATGACAAGCAAAGATGGCAGTGGCAGTACACTAGTGCAACACATGGTTACCCAGTCTAAAAAGAATGGAGACTCATGACAAGATTTCAGGCCATGTCACTTGTGAAAATAGTTTTGCATGGGAATTCAAGACTTAATAGTTTCTCCAGCTACAGGCAAAACTGTCAGTCTTTCTGGCATATGGTCTCAAATAGAAAGCAATCTTTAAAACAGGAGCTTTGTAATACAAGGAGGGCCCACACTCTGACATTGTAAATGAATACTTGATTTTGGTTCTGCAGCATCGACGTCCCTGTTGTAGAGCCAGATATGCTGTCCTCTGATGGCTGGAGCTCATTTTTCAGGGGAAAAGTGACGAATGTATAATTGGGGAGCATGTTAAAGGCTGTTGATTCTAAAAGATCTTTGGTGCATTCAGAAATAGAATATGCAGTTGTAGCACAAATCTGAGCTCTTTAATGATTAAGAAAGGTGGTGGCTTGAGAGTGTATAGCTTTCAGAATTCAGTATAATGTCTCACAGACTAATTTGTTCAAAACAGAAGCTTTTGGTTCTGGCTTTTATTTAGGAAAAAAAAATGAGAAAAGAAAAGAAAAAAAAAAAAGAAAAGCAATGCTTTTGCCCAACAGACAGGCACATCTTTTCTTTGAGCTAAGAACTAAAAATGCAGTGAATAGAACAAATTACAGGAAAAATAATTATGTTATAGTTCCTGGCGTACGATGGGTGCATGCCAGGAGAGATCGAAAACCTTGATCTGCTGTGCAAGGCAAGTGCTTGTCCAAGAAACATCCGTTCAAGAGCTCTTTGAGGGGGAACTGCTTGTGCTCTGATTTCAAGGTTGGGAAGGTGCAGTTGGAAAATGAATTGCTGTGAACAAATAGTGCTCCAATGGAACTCAGGATTTATTATATACTGCAATATTGATGCATTTGATAATGGCTGTGAGGCTGTTTCTGCTGAGGTGCGTCATTAACTCTAGAGCTGTTGATAAGGCATCGGAGGGTGCAGCAGTGATACAATGGCAGAGTGTTTTGGAAGAATACAGGAGAGGCCAGAGATGACTTTCTGCAGAACAGCAGTCAGAGGGAGAGATGTCCTGAAAAATCAGCAAAGCAGAAAAATGCCCAGAAAATCCAAGAGACACCCAAATCCTTTCCCAAAACTCATTGGTAACAAGTAGTGCTGGGACCTCCAGGTGGGAGGGAAGAACTAAAGCCGGGTATGAGTAATCACATTTATGATGGGCATGTGAATATTTACAGTTCCCTAAAAAGACAGGAGGTGGCATCGATTTTGTTTACTTACGAGCTCTGAATGTGGATGTTCAAATGCAAATGAAACTTTCCCCATGTTTGTAAATTTGAGCTCAAAATTGGTTAAGAGAGCTTAGCTCCACGATGCAGAGCAGTGAGAGGGAGTGATGTGATCAGACACAGGACAGGCAGTGGTGGTGCAGATCTATTTGGCAGATTGGAATTCTCTTGAAGTCTAAGATTATGCCATAAGTTTTACATTTTACTGTGTAATCAGCAAAGCAAAAAAAATTTCAAGTATCTGAAACTTTAGGCAGCTTTTACAACAAGACAAATGTATATCTTTCATCTGAAGCAGGAATACGTGAGCCTTCATGTAATTGTTGTGGTAGAAACTTGTTCTCCTGAGTTTTAGATGTGTGCATTTTTTATTGTTGCATTTTATCTTTAAGGAGGGAATAAGTGCGTTTATTAAGGTATGTTGTATTTATCCTTGTGCAATTCATTAAGCATCTATTTATTATGGAGAATTCTGCTTTAGTAGAGTGGATGCTTGTAGAAAATCTGAGCTATTGATTAGACTGCTTCTGGGGTACATTACTCTCATTATAGTTAGAGCAGATTTGGTGTGGTGTTCTGTGTTTTTTCCAAGCAGTGTACTCTGTGTGTAAGTTTTGTCCAGATGTTTAATGACTGCTGCTGGAAGTGATTTTCTGTCTTATTTAGAATTGGTATTGTTTGAATGGTGGCATTTTCTTCTCCTTTCCATTTGCTCTGTTAATGGAAATAATTAACCAACTCCCTGCTTTCACTTTTATTAATATATTGATCACTCAAGTATAATAAATGAGGTCTCAGTGTGTGTACTTTCACAAGAAATCCCGATAGCTCTAATATTCATCCCAAATAGCTTTAAAAGCAAACTGAACCCTGCAGCAATAACACTTTCATATAATTTAGGGGAAAAAAAGGAATTTAGAAATCTGAATACCAATATATGACGACAGGGATTTTCGTAATTCTTTTATCCATGATGCTGAAAATACAAAAAAGGCCTGGCTGTGACTTATGCACAGTATATCTTCCACAGCTAGATTGCACTGGGAGCAAGGCTGAGGTTGAATAGAGACATTTCTCATTTTGTTGATATTTTTAAGATGAGGGGGAAAAAAAGCTGGAAAAATAGCCTGTCTTCTAAATAATTTTTTGTTTCAATTTGAGACTGAGCTGTAATTGACTTTGGTTTAATTTTAGGAAGACTTTGAAAAACGTCTGTACATTTTATTCTTTTCTGAGCCAAACAGAACTCAATTTTCTTGAGAAAGCCGAAGCAGTCTTTCTTAAGTGTTTTTCTTTTTTCATTCTTGATCCTGTTTTCTCAGGTCCTCATTCTTTTTTTTACCCCATACGCTACTCCAGGTTCAGTGCAAAATCACTTGGAGGTCTTTAATTGGGAATTTCACTGCAAGACCTCTTTCTTCTACCTTTTTAATTTAATATCCTCCACGTAATGCAAGTAAAGAAACTTGATTCCTGAAACTGAAGGATTCTTTGTATGGGCAGCATTGACATGCAGTTTCATAACATATTTAACATTTCTGTTTTTATGTATATTTGTCACTATTTGGTTGCTTGCTTGTTGTTGTTTTTTTTTTTCTTTTTATAGGGGAGGGTGTGGGAAGGATTGGCTTGTTAAATAAAAAAGCTTGCATTCTTGTCTTTGATAAGAAAAAGATAAAGATCTGCAGAAAAGGCAGATTTGCACTGGAGATAGTGAGTGGTATGGGTAGATGTTCTTTCTCTGTTTTAAGCAGCTCCTGAAACTTTAGGTGAGGAAAAATTCTTTGGTAGGAGCTTCAGAGCATAATGAATGGGTACTGCTCCCTTGCCTGGCATACTACAGTGTCATGAAAGGACTGTTCAAGAGGAGACAGTAAAATAAAGCAGTGAAAAAATAAATTTAAGCATACGTAAATCCTGTCTCTCCATTTGCATAACCAGTGACAAGTAGTGAAGTTATGGAAGCAGGTGTTACTGCTCAGCAGGATCAGGTACAGATTCTTGGTACTTGTTTCTCCTCTACTCACGTGCATTGTTTACCATGTCAAATAGCCTATCTTGAGTTAAGCTTTACATCAAATCAAACCCTAACTATTTCAGTATGTCTGGAGAATGCTATAATTGAAGCAGATTATATCAGTTGCAAATAGTTACTCCTAGCATTTGTATCCCTGTTGTATTTGGGATATTGCAGTACGGGAAAAAGCTGGATAACCAAGAAACTGCACATATAACACCAAAGGCAGGAAAGTAACCCTAGGCCTGGGATGTCTTTTTGTATATTAATATAGCTTGCTCTTTCCTTCTTCCCTTTCCTGCTTCAGAAATGGTGCTCATTAAGAGAGTTCTCTGCTGATTCCTGTTTTCCAGCTGATCCCAAGCACTAAAGCAGTGCCAGGTGAGCATGACTGTGCCCTGGTGAGAGGAGCACTGCTGTTTCCTCTGAGTGACTGTGGGTGTTTGCTTGGAAAGTGGCTGGGATTGTGGAATCCTCCGCAAGTCCCTTGCAAGTCTTTCCAGCTTTCTAAAAAGAATCCATCTTCAATGCCATTTATTTACTTTTATTTATTTATTTATTTTCTTTCAGTAGCCATATTCCTGGTTTTAGCCACCTTGCCAGAAGCACACGGACCAGAACAAGCAGAAAAGTGCTTTTCATGGAAATCTTCTTTCCAAGATTGAATGACCCATAAGCACTGTGTCTTTTCTGGCTGTGCAGACAGGCCTGTACCAACCAAGTGTTTCTCCTGTAGGAACCCACAGCATCCAGACAGGTCTGAATGGGTGCAGTGTGTGGAAACACACTCCTGGGGAGCTCAGATACACGGCAGTGTTTATACAAGTAATTAAACTACGAATATTGATTATGCTTATGCATGTGTTTGCCCTGAATCCCATTTCCTTATTGCCTCCAGAGCTGCTGCTGCATCCATGCAGCAGTTTCTTCGCAGCTATTTTCTCTTCATGTAAACCTTCATCCCTCACAACATGTGCCCCCAGGGCCCCCCATTTGCCACTCTTTGCTTTTTAGGGGAAAAAGTCAAGTGTGAGAGGCTGCGTGTGGCTCCTTCTGATGCCTGAGGGACCCCGTGTGGCTTCTAGGAGGTTCCACAGAGCTTCCTGTCAGCGCCTTGGGGCAGCCACCACCTTGTTTATCACCTGTGGCTCTCCAAAAACAAACAATATCTAAAAATGCTGAAAACAACACAGGTGTGTTTTGTAACTTTGTAGTTACCTTTTTTAATCTGTGGTGGTAGAGCCACACTGCTCCTGTGCTGTAGGGCTCAGGTTGTGGCAGTGAGTACAGGTCAGGTAGCAGGTGTAAGGAGGCTTTCCTCCTGCTGGAATAGTATCTTGGTCCATGGGGAGACAACATTTCTTTGCAAAGCACTCCTCTGACTTTAAAATAATACATAATAGCTATAGAATTACCAAATGTCAAGTAAACAAAAAGTTATTAAGGATGACCTTATTAGTTCTCCCTGCAATTCGCAGAGCATGGTAATTGTCAAGTCTCACTGTTATTCGGTTGAAATAATAGTTTGGGGACCATCAACATTAAAATTTCATTATGATGGGACAAAAAGGCTCATGTATAATCAATAGTAAGAATCCATTATTATTGACTTGAAATGAATGAAGCATGAATGCATTTGTGCAGATCTGAACAGTTAGCAATCTTTTGAATAATAAAGAGTTAACGGCACACAGGTAATGCCATTCTGGGAATTGGACTCAAACTTGAATTGGTACATGTCTCTTTATTATGAAGTCTAATTTGCATCCCTTGGTAACTTCCATTAAGCTGTTTCTCAAAATAAAATGTCTAGGATTTAGTATATTCTCAGGTCTGGCTCATGAGGGAGCTGGGTGAGCAGGGCAGGGCTATTTTCAGTGGTACCACTGGGAGTACAGCTGCACCAGGATGCTGTGGATTTATTGCGCATGGATGGGTGGGAGCAGGAAGGGAATGTGCAGCTGTTTTCTGCTGTCCTGACCTTGGAGCAGTGCTTTGGTACAGCAGCGTGTTGCTGCTTGCATTGCAGATGCCAAGCTGAAAGAGGGAAGGGGTGTTGAATGCCAAATGGAGAGGAGTGCAGAGCCTGTGGAGCGTGCTGGCTCCTGGAGACATAGCCAAAGTCATGGACGTGGTGTGCAATGTTACCTTGTCTGCTGTACATGATGTGCCCAGACAAGCTGTTCCCAGCATGTTCTCTGTCACTGTGGGATATGTCACATTGGTGCTATTGTTAGTCTCGTTTTTTTCCAGTGAAGAGGTGGACCCAAAATACACTTAATGACTTGCCTTTTTTTATGCACTAAGTCTGATGCATTCAATTTCTTCCAACTGGACTTTGATTTTCTATAAATTAAGTGCCTTTGAAAAGTATTATTTAAGCGTATTTTAACTGTGCTTGTGGACTAACAACTGCTTTTCAGCATTATCTTCTGGCTCTAGTTCCATCGTGCTGGTTTGCAGCTGCTAAGATACCCAGAATTGTTTGAATTAGCAGTTGACTTTAGACTGCTGTTTTACAGGGAAGAAAGTCTCAGTTGTTCCATGTCTGCCTCTACTATTATAATGAAGAGCCTTGAACATGCAGCATTACTTTGTGTTATGTATTGTCCTCGGTGCTTCGACATTTTGTCAAATTCTCTGTCATGGAGTCCTTCAGTAGGGTTTTCTATCTTCCTTCTATGAGGAATCCTCGCTCCAGGCATTGGATGTATAAACTCGCAAAAGCTTCCCATATGTGTGCTGACCCAGCCAGACAGCACATAAGAACAGGCCCTTTCCCTGTCTTTTTTCAAGTGCTGACTTGCTTCCATCTATAGAATGCTTGATTTCTGTAGGAAATAGGAGAGTCAACTGATGCCTTAAAAAGAAGAGACCTTGACAAGCTCAGGGAATCTGGAAAGTCACTGTTTTGTTTCCCCACCCCCCAACTGTGAAATTGCAACAATCATTTTCTTAGTCAGTGGAGAGGGAAGATAATTATTTATTACTTGCATTACAATGGCAGTAAGGACTTGTTGGGCTAGATGCCCAGAAATTGAAAAGTTATTTAAAGAATTTTAAGTCTGTATCTTCATTATTTTTCTTGTTGCTTTTTTTTGTTTTGTTGGTTGTTTTTTTTTTTGAAAGGCACCAATAATACTTTAGATAGGAACCTTGGAGGTGATTAAGTGCCATATTGCAGTGGCACCTGCTTTAATTTATTAGAATGGGTCTAATTATGAAAAAAAGAGAGAGAGAGAGAGAGTCTTTTCCTTTCAACTTTTACTAATAGTGTATTTTCTCTTCCCTATATTTAACTTTCAGCTGTTTTTCAGAGGGTAAGAGAGGAGAATAATTGAGACACAAAGGACAGTAACCCAGCTGAGCAGCCCATCTGTTGCAGGGAGGAGCATGGAATGGAATGAAGGAAGGTACCACCAGCAAGGCCTTTAGATTCTTCTCCCTCTCCTTTGTGGATGGGGAAGAGAGAAAAATCAGGCCTAATACCTGGAGTCAAGGAAGATTACACTGCTTTATTTCCAGTGTAGCCTTCTTGGAGAAGAAGGGAACTAGAACAGGGAAGATCTTAACCTTTCCAGAAATGAAGGGCAGAGATCCAAATCATTGTAGAGCTTGTGAACATATACTTAAATTGAGTACCAAAATCCTGTTTGACAAAACAGTGCATATGTGAGCACATGCCACAGTCAGTAAGTTGTTCAGAACAGCAGTAACAATGGGCATACCTGAGGATATATAAGTCTAGGGAGGAGGAAACCTTTTTTTTGTCATCTTGTCAGATCTCCTGCTGATTCATAAAATGGATGAGATGCCAAAAAAAAAAAGAGAGCTAAATATTCCCAGGAATTATTTCATAGTTTAAAAATGCAATATTATTGTATTCGCAACACAGAGTATTCATCACAGATACAGTTCTGTAATTACAATTATTAACCATAAATCCCTTAACCAGATCTGAATGATTACTGCAGTTTGTCTACCTAGAAGAATCTTAATTGTCTCCCACTGAGTTGCATATACTTGCTTTTCATTTTAGTGCTAAAACTGATTTCAAGTAATCCATTTGAAATGTGATCTTTTTAGCATAGCTACGTTTTCAGTGAGGTTGTAATTTTAACCTCCACGTCTTTATTGTTCATATTTAAAACTAGGAAATTGTTTTGACAGTCTGATCTCTCGTGCTTCCTCGGGGTGTCTGCTTCCCTGCTGTGCTGTTTGATTCCTGTTGACGTCTGTTTGTGTTTGCTTGCATTTATATACAAAAGTTCTTGATTAAGAACAGGTAATGTATAGGAAGAGACTGACTTGAATTCTCATCATGGGTAAAATATTTCAGTTCAATCTGTCTTGTAATCTATTTCAGAAACTTTGAGGCAAATGATAAAGATATCGTGCTTCTATAAAAAGTATCATTTCAACTAAAAGCATTTACTTATAGTTTGTAATTGTTTTTTTTTTTTTTTTAAGTAGTATTTATAGGGAGTAAATGCAGTGCAATTTACAGTAGTTTAAACCAACCGTGAGAATACTTCATGCTCGTAAGCTGCGTTTCGCTTCTAAACTGTTACAAAAACCCAGGAGACGATGAATTTGCACACATACATTTTAAAACCTGAGTTTTCTTCCTTTTTTTTTTTGTATACATAGAAAAACTACTACTTTTCTGATTTGCTACCCTATCTCTCTGACCTTGTTTTTATTACCGTAGCATACCTGCTCCCAAATAATTGCAAGTATATGCAAGATCTAATTTTATTCCTTCTTTTTCTTACCAGCTGGAAAGCACGTAATAGTGCTGAAGAGATGCAAAAAGAAGATGCAATTCTATTAAGGTAAGAGCATATCTGAACTCAATAGCAGCCCTTCTTGTATGATCTCTCCACTAATGGAGTGCTTTGGATTAGAGAGAAAGATTTTATTTTTATTTTTTCAGCAATAAAGTAACTTACGGAACTATTGGTGTTGGTACTGCTATTTCTGCTTATGCATAGAAGCCAGTATAGTGACAGGAACTGCACGTTTTTACTTCTTTGTGGTTTATTTTTATTAGATGATGGAAATAAGTCTGCCAGTTTGATGTTATAGTGCCCTTTATATTTAAAACAATGACCTTACCATTCCTTCAACTGAAGAATCCAAGTTCAAACAAAAACAATTAGTTTGTCAACTCTTTCTATACAATTTATAGAAATTGATTCTTTTTAGTAAGATGAACCGATACAACTCAATTGATTCACTGTGCAGTTATAAAGACTTTATAATCATCCTAATCAAATTGGCAAGACCTGCCATGTTCAATGCCCTTAAAATGAAGAAGAGGTGTGAGCCACTGAGAAATGGAAGTCTAGTCTTAAAAAACAAAACTGATACTTTCTCTCGAGTGCAAAAAGCATTTTAAAAATTTAGCTTCTGTTTCTATGTCATTTTCATGACTCAGAAAGTGTTTTTGAATTCTAGAAAGACTGTGAAGTTGACTGAATTTTGAGTGATGGTAGGAAGATTTTGGAGGGGAATATGTTGCTTACATCATTTTCCAAGAGTTTCAATTCTTGTTTAAACATATTCCAGTCTTTGATCTGGCAGATTGACTAGAAGTCTGTTGGCGTCTGATATTTTAACTTTTAAAAATTTCTGCCACTGCAAAATTTCTGTGAGGAAATTCTTTTTCTCTTGGCTCCTTTCCCACATGGCAGGTGACCGTGAGATACCTTGACTTTGACGAGACCTAGATCTGGCCTTCAAAGACATGTGGGATGGAGGGAGGGGAGAAAATCCCGACACTGAGTTTTACAGTGCATTTTAATCGCAGAGAACCTCGTTAGCCTATCCACAGTTTATTATTTTATTATTCTGATTTTATTTAATTATTTAATTTTATTATTATTACAGGCTTGTCTTACCTACAACTCTGTAGAGAATGCTGTGGCAACTTAGAATAGTGGGGTGTCTCAGTTGTGTCAGTGTATCAGTTGTTGATATCCCTCAGTTACAGCCAACTGTAAAAAGATTTTGCCTATTACAGGTTATTATTCTCCCTGTAATGCTAGAGTTCCATTATGACATTCATTATGTCATGTAAAAAGTTCTTTTTAATTATATATTGATAAACACACATATTGTAATTTTACAGAATATAACGTGTACCTTTTTTAAAAAAAACTCCATAGCTTCCAGCCTATGATGCACTATGTGAATTTAGTATTCTTGAGCAGCCTTCTTTTTAGGGAATATGTTTATGCCACATGTAAAAATGAGCTCAGATTTATACCTAATGTGTGTTCATATTTGTCATACTTGCATATCAAAGGCATAACTGAAAACTAGTTTAAGTGACTTAACCTCTGTACCATCACAATTTGGTTTATTTAACAAAGTGTTTGATACTTAATTCATGCTCTATTTTTAACATAATAGAAAACTTTTAGGATGGGATTCATCTCACCTAGTGTACCCATCGAGAAGCTAAGCACTTAGGCTAAGCTACTTTACTGGCTCTCACTGTGAGTATGCAGAAATTCCTCTGGACTTTTTTCCCCACTTACCTAAGAAGCCCTACTGACTCCTCTCCATTGCTTATCAGGAGGGATTAATGACCCTTATATTGAACACCTCCATGTTATATTTAATGTGAACTCCATAAATGTCTAGCTTCTGATCTTTTACTTTGCCAGCTAAAATAACATTTCCTGAAGATGTAGGATATTCATATTCATATTCCCCTGTTAATTCCTTTGAAAGATGGCAACATAAAAAACAGTTGTTGTTCTAAATGCTTGTAAATCAGGAAACTGCTGAGGCCAGGAAATACAGTGATAATGCAAATTTCCATTCTCCCATATTCTGGACGGAAGTCATGCAGAAGAATACCATAAACATTTTGACTGTCAGTAAAAACTAACCAGTTAGCAATCCCATAGAAGGCAGTGCATTCTTCACAGGGACTTGAGCAGTGTTTCTGAACTAGTTCAAAATCTTGTATGGATAGCTACTAGATAAAGTCGTCACCACACACACAGGGTCAGTATTCCCACAGGAGCAAAAGAGGCAAAAAAATCCACTACAGTTGTGCTTCCCTCTCAAAAAGGAGATTTATGTGAAAATGAGGAAGCTCATTAAAAAGAAACTAAAAGGGACAGCCAAGAGAATTAAATCCTTGCGTGCAGCTTAGATGCTGCTTAATAACAGTGTACTGGAAGCATAGGACCAATGCATAATGCCTGATTGTAAAGATTTGTGAAAGGATAGAAACCGTTTAGGGCAGCTAAATAGTAGGGCAGGAAAAGTTGCTAATAGCAAAATAATTTCCTTTAAAAATTGAGGCCAAATGAAGAAAATAAAAAACCATTAAGTTCTGGTGAATTTTGAACATAACGTGGTGGACTAAAAAGAGCTTAAACTGATGTATCTTCCAAACTTGAAGAAGAGAAACATCTGCTGATGATGCAAAGGCATTCAGAGTGGTATGGATAAAAGGCAACTAAAAGCAATTGTAGTTACACCTTATGCTGAGTGACTGGGCTGTGCAGTGGCACATAATATATATTAGATGAGGAACACTGTAAAATAATCCTTTTCACATTTTAAACAGTAGCATCTATGGTGATTGCCTTCACTCAGGAGGAAGCTTGTTTTGTCTTGCAGTTTGTGCATTACGGAGAGACAGCTGTGCCTCTGGTGGTCAGTGCAAATCTTTTCTAGGATGACTGAGCACTCAAGCTTTTTGTTGTTGTTTTTGCTTTTGTCTAGCTTTGTTTTTCTGATGAAACAACAATACTGCTTTTGAGAACCTCTTGCTGCATTTTTGTTTATTTGTATTTGCTCTTTCTGTCTTTCCATCTGTCTTTGAACTCAGTTCCCCAGGAAATCAACTCCTCTTCCTACAAATTCTATCTAACCAATCCAGTGGGAGCATAGTTTGCGTTATTTAAGAAAGAAAGATTCCCACTGATTGAGATGAGTGTCATTTGGAGTCAGCTGTTGATTACCTGGTGTTTTGCGTCTCTAGAGGCTGCTGGAAAGCAAAAGATGTATTCTGTATTTTAATGTTTGGAGCATTAAAAGGAGTTAATTCCTTAGCTGTTCAGAATCCTTTAAATCCTGAGGTTCTCCACGTTGTCTCTGGTATTCAGGTTTGTTTCTTAGTATTTTCTGTTCATCCAAATTTATTGGCTGTTCTATGGCTGGTGAGGATTTACATTGCGTTTTTTCCTCATTTATTTTGCAGGAAAACATTCTTAACGTTTTTTCCACTTTCAGGTTTTATACTTGTCAGTTTTCCTCTGCTGATTGCTCTCTGCTCTTCAGATCGTTCATGAATGAGGTCTGATGGGGCTTTTAGGACTGATACCTCTGTGCTGACAATGAGAGAGTTATTGTATTCAATACCATATATTTGGTTTTGAAATCCTTTTTTATTCTCACAGAACTAACTGTTTAGTCAGTTGCCCATTAATGGTAGACCACCTTGTATCATATTTATTTAAAAAACTATGGGAATACTGTTAACCAAAATGGCAAAATTGGAATACATTCAATCCAAAGAGATTTCTCCCCTCTGCATTCAAGGCATCAAAATTATTCTTCCATCAAAACATAACAATTGTTATGAATGATATCATAATACTGTGAACTGCTTAAGAGCTTCCACTTTAAAACTGTAATGGGCCATGCAGACAGAAGGAAAAAAAAGGCTAAAAGCATAAATTGAAGATAATCAATGTGAATAGACCTTACCCATTGTGCAGTTTGAATAGGATAAGCACACATTATCTGGCATAATTGGCTCATGTGATTTTTCTAATTGAAGAGAAGAAGTAATTAGAGCCTAATTGAAGCAAAGTAACACAATATCTGTCAGCATTTCTCCTTCTACCGCACATTACATTATTACCTGTCATCTTTTACTTTAGTGGGACTAAAATAAAGAGAAGAAAAACCCAATATAAAACCTTTTGGAGTTTTCCTACCCAAACAAAGGTACATACGAAAGACAATAAAAACAGACAAGACTGGGATTAACTGTGTACGCTTGTATGCTTCTAAAAGAGGTGTGTTTCATTTGCCTAATAAAGAAATAAATTGCATTTTGTAAAATTATATTATAAATTCAGACTTACTGAATGTTATGAAGAAAAATGCCTGTATGATATTTCATTTGACTCAAGGCTTTGTACGTTCCAGTTTATACTTCTAAAGCGACAGTTTTGCAGTTTGCAGTGAAAAAGATATGGTTGCTCTTAGTAACATGAAGAACACCTTTGCAATCTTCTCTGGTGAAATTTGTATATGGAAAAATTTTATTCCATAAATTGTCTAACACAAGAAGAGCAATCACTGCTGTAGTGGGAATGCTGAGTCATGGCTTAAACCAGTGATTGAGCACCTGGTAGGAAGGCAGGGCCAACCCAGGGGAGCTCAGCTGCATGCAGTGCACCTGAATGACTGGAAGGGATGGAGCCAGGATCTGCCCCTTTCCAGACTCCATTTAAGGGTTGGCATTTGAGGTGACAGTATATCATCTGGAGATCTCTGCTAACCTGAGGATCTTATAGGCCTTCTGAAAGTAAGCAGTCTCTCTTATTTTTGTGTCCACTACCGTTGTGTCTGGGTGGATCCTTACTTGTTGTGATCTGGGACCTTGCTGCTCTGCTGTCGTCTTGCACTTTCTGTTGTGTTACAATCACCAGTGTATAAAAGAACACGTAAACCTGTACTTGAAAGTTTTCTGTGAGACACTTGGAATAGGGTGAGAGAGTGCAGCAGGTGTCCTACATCTCTTGGGAATAGAAACAAGCTGTGGGACTTTTTATTTCCTCAAGGAGAAAAAACAAGTCTGTGCTGGAATGGCTATTTCTCTCTGCCAGCAAAATTTTAGATGCAACTTGAAAGTAAACTTTCTCAGGACAAGATTCAGTTATCCTTTTTTAAGGGTAGGTAATATCTTAATGTTAGAGGAGGCTAGTAAGATGGAAGAATACTGTTGGAGATGAGTTGTAAATCGCCCTTACTTCCTACTTTATTATTTATATATTTAGCATTGTGTCATTTCTAGTGGAGCAGAATAGTAGAAATCGGAGAGAAATAATGTTGCAAGTGTTTAGTGAAAACCATGCTATCCTGCATTGATGATGGGTGGAGTAGTGCCATCCCTTATAAAGTGAAACTCTATTGAAAACTGTAGGAAGCAGTGGAGGAATGAGTGATACATAACTTGAGAATATATAGAGTGGGTTGATATATCATGGAGCTAGGCATGCATTTGAAAACTGAATGACATACAAAAAAGAAGAAATGAAACTGTTTAACTTTTTTTTTTCTTTTAAAGAAAAAATGCTGGAAAGGGACTAACTGTATTTCCTCAATGATACCTGAGACAGTTCCTTGCTCTGCTGCTGCACTTTAAGAAAATTTTGATGGAAAGGCTTTTATGAAATTTCTTTCGTTTTTATTCTGTGGTCACAACTTGCTGTGCTGCCCCCTAATATGTTTTTGTAAGGCTAGAAAGACATTGTCCATATATATTGTCCATATTTTAGTGCTTTCTGTAACTTATTGTAATGGTTTTACTTTAAAGAAAAGAAATCAAATCATGAGCACTTGTAGTAAATAGAATGATAAGCTTCACTCATAAGACAGAAGCAGCAATATATTTATTGATATAAAATATTGATTCAACACAGCTCAATCATAAATAAGATAGTGACTTAACAGGATTAAAAATGAGAAGGTACACTTGATTATTTACTGCTTAAGGATAGGGTTAAACATGTTCATCCTGGACATGCTCACAGTGAGCCTCAAGGTCTAGTGTAAACTCTGCTTTCTAAACAGCTTGAACTGAAGAGGTAAGGAGCCTAGGAGTAGATTCAGTTGCACTTAGTCCTGGACTTGATCAGTGGTTTATGTCTAAAGGATTGTATGTATACAATTAATTTTTGCTAAGATTATATCTTACATTACAAAGTTTAGTCACTATTAATCACATTACCAAGGATGTGTAGCAGCAAGGAATTTCTGCACATCCAAGTGCAAGGGCTCTCTGCAGGAAGTGTCCCTGCTCATGTTTGTGGAATTAATTCATAGTCATATTTCCACACAAACTGAAGACATTAATTTCTTCCACATTTGGAATGGGCTGGATGTTCTTCCAAATTTGGTTTGAGTTGCACACTGCCCAGCACTGTGGTTAGTTGGGTACATTGCTCAAATTAGGTTCTTGGCTATTGTGTTATGTTTCTCACGAATTCCCTTTGAGCCAGATCATCAAGATCAGTCATAGTAGCTATTGTGCCTGGCTATTGCTTGAGCAGGGTTATAAGAAATAAAGGTTAGGTTCTATGAAGTGAGCATGTCATCATTGCAGTGAAAGAGAATATGAGTCTGCAAATGAGTCCAAAGTCAGAGCTAAATAGATCGTCTGGATCTCAGGTTTTAGCTGCCAAATTCCTTAGGCCAAGCCAAATACTTGTGTGTGGGGGAACTAACCTGTTTTTGCTTCTTTCTACTGGAATTTGTTTAATTTCCAGAGGGATGAAAGTTTTAAATTAAGTTCACTAAGATTTAACTTTGAAACTGAAACTTCAAGAGCTTTGTGGCTTGTTCTTTCTCAGTATGGCAGCAATGGAAATCACTGGATGCTATCACTGATACCTTATAGTTTTTTCACATGTATTCACTTTTCCATTTCATGTTGTGACATTTTTAGATAGAATCTCTTACCCTCCCATCTGTTCTTGACCACCACTGGGGCCAGACTCATTTCTGAATGACATTTACAATTCTGAAGTGTATGCTTAGTGATGAATCTGTAAAAATGGTTTGCTACATCATGCTAGTTTTTCTAGAGGTGAGAATTACACTCTTAAAATAAAACACTTCAGACAAAGTAAATATTAAAATAGTAATGTCCCAGATGCTGACACTGTTGAAGATGCATCCATTCCATTTATCAGCTCTTAACATGAGGGCTTGTTTCTCCAGTATCTCTTAAGTAAATGTGGTGGATTTTGTCTGCATGGAATAAAAATTGAATGTAATTTCATACTTTGTTCAATCTGACGAACACAAAAGAATTAAATCTGACCCCTGACCAGATGGAAATTCCTAGTGTAAGGAGCTATAATGCTGAACTAAACACCTGACTCTTGCATCATCTGGTTTGTTGTGATGTAAAGCAAATGTTAGTAGGTAAATAATGAGTGCAATCTTCCCAACAAATTCAGCAAGCACATCTTGCCAGCTGATATTAATTACCTCCCTTCCTGATGCCCAGCTGACTGTGCAGAGCTCAGGTACTTCCTAAGGACTCAGGATGTATGAAATAATTTCTCTGACAAAGTGTCACAAAGACATACAAGAGATATGGCTGTACAAGCTTACCACTCCTCTTACTGCTTACCCTAAGCTTATATTAATCCTGTATAATGCCTTCTCTTCTACTGATTAAATTAGTTTGATTAGGACTAGCACATATATGACTGTGCTCCAATCATATATCCTGGCTGATTGCAATGTCAATATGTGTGTAGTCAAACTCCATTTTGCTTTGCTTAAGCACTGTGAAGCTTTGACTATCACTAATAGCTCTACAATTTATGCTCATTGACAATGGATGCAAAACAAAATTAAATTCAAACTTTAGCGAAAAGCCTCCTTCAATCTCTGAGTTTAATTAAATAGTTCTCTTCAGGAACAGTAAGTATGAAAAAACGTAACAGAAGAGACAAAGCTACTGATGTATTATGAAGGATGAACACAGTGAAAATGAGGTTTTGATCTTTGTGTAGATCTTTTTACTTGACAATACATCTCAATAAGGTTTTACCACCGGTGCCTTCTCTTCTCCTTGAGGCACATTGTGCTGATGTTTGAATGTGTATTTACTTTAAATGCTTCTCTGTCTTGTTGGCTGTAAGAGTGGGTGGAAATGAGTAAAGAACAAATGGATGTCTGTGTTCCTTGAATGCCATCTATTAGAATTCCATCTAATTTTTTCAAAGCTTGCAAGAAACTGTTGAGGACATTAATGTAAGAGAGTAATCTTGAAAGAAGTCAAAGGCCAAGCTGTTTTTATTTCTCAATACAATGAACCTCATTCATTTGGAAATTGATGGAAAACTAAGCATTTGAATGTACTGTTGATAGATGGAAGTCATATTTTCAACTCACTGTATGATTATTTTCATTGCAGGCTTCCTCACAAAGCAGATAAAATACTGTAAATAATCTTAGGGCAGATGTGGCAAGGATAGCTGTGTGTGTCCGTAATAAAGTTGCGTTTTTAAAGTACAGAAATACCAGAAGTCAAAGCCTGAGCTCTAGGAATGTCTTATTCCCTGAATACAAGTGCATCAAAAGACAGTCACTTATGGCTAAGGAAGATTGGAAGTATTTTGTGCTTATCCAATTACAAGTTATTGCTTTGCCCTGTCCTTTGCCTCAGTTAAATGGACAGAGGGTGAGGGAATCTAATAGTGATGGCTGGATGGTAATGTTCTCCCTTATATTCACTCCCCAGCTCTCCCTCCCAGTACAGGAAGTAAAGGACATCAAATAAAATCACCAGCAGGCTTGAGGAGAAACAGAAGAGAGGTGATGTTTCCTTCCTACACATGCAAACATGTAGGTAAATCTAGAGAACTCAGTGCCATAGGATGTTGTTCATGGTAAAGTTTACAAAGTTTTAAAGAGATACAGCAGGTCCAGAAAACAAGAAATCCAGCTAGGACCAAGAATGGAAAGAACTAGTTTTATTTTGGAAAATTTAGGAAGGTGTAATGGTTGTGGACTCAAGTACCTCTGCAAGTATTCACATCCTCTCTTTCCATTCTCTGTTATGTCCATTGTTGATCAGAGCTAAGACTGGCAATTCAGCCCCATCTTCTTTTGCATTATTTGTTCATAGTTAACTTCAGCTGAACACAGTGAGAAAGTAGTGCTATTCCACCTTACTGTGAATTGGGTATTCTTTCTTCTCAGGTTCCTTTCTATGGAGTCTTCTACTAAATAATACTATTCTAATAGAAGAAAAGATGGGCCTAAAACTCATATCTTCTGCAGTAATTAGATTGCCTATGTTTCACAGATAAATTTAAAAAGTTGACTACAAGATATTCCTCACAAGAGAACATGATATTTTTTTCATTTGAAGCATTTTTTTTTTTTTTTTTTGGTATTGTCTGGTTTGCTCATCATTCTAAAGATTACTGCAAAAGTGTAGTCAGTTATGGTAAAGCAGTTCTGTAGACTTCAGAATGGAGCAGCCTAAGCTGCTTAATTAAGTAATAAACATGGGCTTATGAGAGAGGTTTTGGAAAAGTGGCTGGGGTTATTGTTGATTATGGGCTTTTAGAAAACTTGGTCCCTGATCTTCAGCAAATATCCTCCCCCAGTCAGCAAAAAAACTCTCAAAAAACAACAAAAGGCATTACATGCAGACACAGAACAAGGCCATCCAGGCCTCCACAATGACAAGGGCAACAGTTGCAGTGTTTGGACCTTGGCTTTGTGAACTGGTGTTGTCTTAGGTGGTGGGAGTGAATGGGTTAATCATCCCTATGTCCTCCATCTCATGCAGCCCATCTTACTGGCAGAGCATCTCCAATTCCATCTCCATCTGTAGAGAAGATAATAGTGACAAAAGTCTGCCCTCGTGCCCGAAGCATGTGTGTTAATTCGGGATGCAGAATGGAAAAAGGAAGAGGGAACTTCATCCTGATCTCTTCCTCCAATTAACTGGGGGCACTCAGCTTATAAGGATTCTTAATGGTTAAGAAAATAAAAAAGGGGAAAATAAAGGGATCTTGAGATGGTGAAGGGAGATGGAATCGCATCAATAAAGCATTCTTCTATAAGCTTGAGAATGACAAACTTCTACTGCAAACTTCTTGACACGTACTGTTATTTCAGATACAGAACAAAGTGTATCAGTTCTAGATCTTCTTAGTTTTTGAGGCTCAGCTTAGGCCTTTAAGACTGAAATTTCAGCCTTACGTCTTATGCGCTGATAATTGTATTTGAGAGTTACTTTTAAATTTCTAGCATTTTTCTACTCATGTTTGATTTTTAGCTACCAGACACTTGGACTTCTTTCTTTTGCCTTTGAAGACATCTGTTATGACTTTGTTCCTCTTTTACGTTCTCACAGACTGCAATCATAGTTTACACCTTAACCTCCTCTTGTTTAAAACCCCAGGTTCAGCTGCACAAGTCATTATTAAAAAATATGTATCCTCCAATTTTTCATTATTCTTAAGGCTTTTCTCATTTGTAATTTATTAATAGGCTTTCTTGACTGTGGATATTAAAATGAAACTGTATTTCAATACTAATCACCCTTAAGCAAAACTAACAGAAATTCTTTATTCCATGTTGATATTCACTTTCTTTAAGCACTTTGGGAGCAGATTAGCTTGTTGGCAGTGTCACTGCGTTTAGGATTCATGCTCAGCTGATAACTGACGTTGACTCCAAAGTCCTAGTCACAATTTGTTCTCCATGGCAGGAAACCTAAACCCTGCACATCAATACAGTGTTCCGAGAATAATAGCTTTAAAAGTGACATAAAAATACGTTCACTTGGCTTGCAGGTTGTTCAGGTGCTCTGCAGCTCCAACATTAATTAGATGTGAAGATTTCGGCCCTAGATAATATGAACTGAGATGATGGAGACCTTAAACTGTAAAAGCTGAAATTTGCAATGCACTAAGTCAGGATGATGATAGATTGCTTCTGTGCCAGGAACTACCTATCTGGTGTGCACAATTACTGCTAATGACTCAATGTCCCTTCCATCTCATGCCAATGCAGCAGTCATACAAGTTTTCTTGCAGCACCATAGGGGAAATTTCAAATTGAACTTCACATCAGCAAACACCTCAGAGCTATTGCTTCGTAAATGAGTAAATCAAATATTGCTAAGAAATAAAATGATAGCATTATATGTGGTAATTCTATGCAAATTGACTTAGCCTCACTAGACAGGCCTCTAAGTTGCATCCATTCCTGGGCTTTCCTGGTTGGTCTTCTGAAGCTGAAACAAATACTTCATGTGAATGTGTTTCTTTTCACTGTTTGGTGTTTGTTGTTGTTGTTTTTGTGAGGTGGAGCTTTGCTACTGAAAAACAAAGTAAGGATGATTAACAGCTATGTCCCAAACTTTCTGTATATGGAAGGCTTTAGTAATATGTTTGACTGGTTCTTCTGAATTCTCATGTTTGTAATTAGACTAGCCTGTCTCCTGTAACCCATGTCTTGAAAGTCTTTTTGAAGGTGGTGGCTAAAGACCCTTTTCTGATAGGACACATGCTTTCTGCAGTGATCAGCTTCTAGAATAAACCACAGAAGATTACATGTTCAAGAACAAGTGTGATCTAATGTATTCAGACAACTCTGTGGCAACTTCGTCTCTTCCTGCCTATATTCTCTAGGCTACAGCCTCACACAGGGCCACATTTTCACTTGGTTCACACAAAACATTGAGTTTCCCAGGATAAAAGCAGCTGAAGATCTGAATTCCTTGCTATTTAACCCATGTTTTGGCATAGATGATTAGACTTTAATATGCAAGAATCTATTGTCTTTATGGTCTTTGATACAGAGTTTTGTTCCAGAACTCTCCTACAAAAAAACGCCGTGTCTTACACCCTTCTTGCTCTCAGTGAAATTAGTGGGTATTTATTTCAAGGAAAATGCAACAGGAATTCACCAACATCTCTTTCTAGAATTTTTGTTCCTGCTATTATGTTGTGTTAAGGGAACCACTTTGGCACTGCTGTTGAAAGGTGACAGACAATCTTGGTGGGTAAATAGGAATTTGGACAGAACTGCCTCTGAACATATCCTTACTTTGCATGACTTTATTATGTGATATACAGGTTAGATGAAGGCGATAAGTGTGTTCTTTGCTATCTCACATTTGGCAGTGACTCAGAACAATTAGAGCATAGCTTAAGAAATGGTTTTATGGCTTTGTTATTTCCAGAAAGTGACAAAACCTATGTCTCAGAAGTTCAGTCATTCTGAAATAATGGATATCTTTATAAAAATGGATAAAATCTTATGTGATGTTTCAGAAACCCTAAAAAGGCTAATGTGACTCATAATGTGTACTTATATGGTATGTAACTAGGCAGGTACAAAATTGATGTATTCAAACAAAAATATGTCAGTAATCAAAAATTTTAAAAGCCAAGGGAAAAAAAATGGGTGTAGATATGTTGATGAGGAATCAAAATCACTGCATCAGGATTTAATGCACTTTGTTTAATTAATTGCTCTCAACACAAAGAGCTAGAATAAAACATGCATCTACTGTTAGTATTCTTGGGTGTTTTCCAGAAACAAGTCTGGGCAGCACTGATCTTTAGTCTCCTTTAGAATAGTATAACCCTGGAGTCACTTACTCAAAATTTAGATTTAAGCTAATGCAAAAGGGAACAAAATGTATATCCCAAAGTGAGCCAAAAGATACTTAAAAGGAGTCTGAATTTGCAAGAGTCGTGCTGTCTGTCACCTTCTGCATTGTCAGAATCACAATCATATGGATTTCTCATGTGCTATCAGAAACTTGCAGTTGCAATATTTTTGCTGGAATTAGCATTCACTTATCACTGTTTAACTTACCCATATCCATAGCTGGCTCTGAATTTTCATTTGTTCATTCTGGTTTTTGCCTTTCTGTCTTGGTGCTGTTTCAGTGGCTTTTTTTTTTATTTTTTTTGGCTCCGGCCTTTTGACTTTCTACTTCTGTTACTGTGTTACTGACTGGAGTTTTTCAAATCACTAAAGCTTCTCCCTCAATGCCAATCAATTCATTGTCTTGAAATACTGACTAGCTAGTGATCTCTTTTTCCCTTTGACTCTCAGGTGAAAACTCTGGGGACAGCAGAAGAAATTATGCTGGCAGCTTAATACAAGTCCACCAGTAACACTTGGTTTTGATACTATGCATAGAATGAATCGTCAAAGAATAGGATTTATGAAAATACAGCATTTACAGCAATATTTTGCCTTAGCATCGACCAAGAAATATATTCATGTACAACGGCATAATATTCAGTGGAGTGGAAAATAGTTTATGTAAAGTTGTCTTCGCTATGAAATTGTATCAATACGCAGGGAAAAGAAAAAGAAAAAAAAAAAGGGGAAAAAGCACAATTGTTCTGTTAATTCATGAAAAGGCTTTTATATATTACAAAAAATTAGTTAACACGGCTAAGCAAAAAAGGTAATTCACAGGAATTACCAAAGAAAACAAGTCATAGGCGCTGTAAAGAGTGGTTACATTGAGGTCAGGACCTCATAAATGATCATGACAGGAAATCGTATGCTCCTTTTGTCTGACATGCATGAAATATCCATATGTCTTCCCTACCTCATAAATGATAGTAGGTCTGTAGTCTGACTTCTTCGTAAACCTGTCTTTGATAATTCTTTGATGGATGGTCAAGATTCCCCGTGTTGAGAAGACATTAGTAGTCTTTTGGGTGTTTTGGGTGCTTCTCATGAGGATCATCTCCTCTCACAGAAACAAGGCAATGTAGCAACACAGAACCCTTCAGCATGTGTTTCATTCTTATCCAAGTCTTATAGCCCCCTGGAACATGTAAAAGGCCAGAAGGCATGCATTTTGATAGAGTTCTTGCTACTCTTCTAGTGCCCCAGTTCCACTGGATTTCTGGCTGTGAGGTTCTTACCAGCTGCTACCATTGTTCTTCTCTTGAAAGAAATGTGAAAGGAGGTAGAGAGTAATTAACAGAGCCCAAGCTTTAGGCCTGCATTCAATTGCTTTTCCCTTTTTGAAACCCAAATTTCATCTTTAAAGAAACAGTGCTGGGGGGGACAGAAATGCAAGTACAAGTATTTTTGCACTTGATTTTATCCAGCTGTGGTTTTTAAGCCATGAAATCCCTTCCAAAGGGATGGCGAAAGAGGTGGGTGTGTTCTTTTAAACATCTTTTGATTATCAGCTTATGCCTGTAACCATAATGCAGGGGGCTGAGGGAGATTTTTATTCTATTTTAAAAAGATATACCCCTAGCTTTTTGCCTGTTAAAATGCAGTGGTCTATTGCAAAAGCTAAACTAAAAGGAAATCTTAATTTCCTTTTTATTTTTTTTAATTGTTTTTTTACTGTGAGAGGCTTGCAATAACTTATTTTATTTGAAATCCTTTTTAGCTTAGGTGAGCCAGCTTTCCAGTATTTAGCACAGAACTCTGTCATTTTATACAACACATTTTAATCTGTTTCTAGGGTTTTAAAAATCTTCTTTGAACTTGAAACCTCTAGAAACAGTTTTTCTGTTGAAGCAACTGCATTACCTGATGCATATTCTTGTGATGCTTTTCCTGTTCCATTCAAAATCTTTCTTTGTTGCATGAACCCTTACATCTATTTTGTTATGCACTGACTTTGACAGGCGTTCCATCTATGACTTTGCTGAGTTATGCAAGTGTGAAGTCGAAACTATTTCTCAGTAGAGTTAATATTACAATGCTCTGATAACCTCAGAAACGTATATAAAGATCCAGGACTGTGACTTATGTGTTATCCTTATTTGAACAACACATAGCAAGTCAGAGGAGCTCAGCTTAAGTTCAGGTAAGCTGTATATTTCCCCATCTTAAAACAGCTTCAGTGGTTGCCTTTCATTTTAATGTTTTTCCCTGAACTTTGCAGCTTCTCATACAGGCTAGTAGAGGAGTTACCTGTACAGATATCTTATTAATGTCTGAGACAAATGTGAAACTGTGTTGAGGGATTACTAATGAGTCTTGGTAAAGCAGTGGATATGCTGCATGCAGTTGATTAAATTATATGTCATTTTGGTGAAGAAATGATCTGTTCAGTGGAATAGAAAAGTTTTGTATTCTGAATTCTGCAGTCCTGATACAAGAAAGTTATCCTTCACGGTCTGATCTCTGTGAGCACTTGATAACAGGGCTCACAGACAGCTTCTACATCACGTTGAAGTGATTTCTTATTCAAGTAGTAGAGAAGTCTCTAAAGACCTGGAGATATCACCATTCCAAAACAAGAACTTTAGGGTTCAGGATCAAATGCAAGTTTCCGTCAGCTTATTGTTTCATTTGAGTTGATGATATCCCCTTAAGCAGAGCCTTATAATATTTTCTTAAATATGACTCGCCTGGTATTTTGTTCCAAGAAATATTTTGTAAAAAGATAATCACCTGACTGATGGCTCAAGAAAAGAGAAAGGAAAGTGGACTCGCTGTCTGTGCCTGTGTGACAGCTATTTTGCCTTTCCTGGCTAGTAAGAGGGCTGCTAACACCCTTAATAGAATGGGGTTGTGTTGAAGTATTCAGAGCAAAGATGACGGGGCCATCTTTAGGAGCAGAACCTATGGTGTTGCAGGAACTGATGTATACCTACAAATGGATTAAATGAAACTTTCTGCAGAAAGGGAAGAGGGGATGCAATCGGATGAGTAACACTGCAGGTTCTGATTTTTTCAGAGGCGATCAGTGCATTGAATTATTACCTGACTTATAGAAGTGCTTTTTCCATTTGGTAGCTGGTATGCATTAGAACATCTTGATGTACTCCATTATCTTCAAAACCACAAACTAACTATGACTGTAAGAAACTGCTTGGTGGAGAGAAGACCAGTGGTTTGGTGGCTATGTATAATACTTGAAAATAGTATGGAGATAAACTAAAGAAAGTAAGGAATAAGCTTGTTCATCCAGAGAATTTGCTATTCACAGGATAAAAGTCTTCAACGTATAAAAAGTTGTCCCCAGAGAGAAGGCCAAGACTGATTCATTCTTGCTTTAACCTTCTGTGCTGAAGGCAAACAGGCTTAAGGTACAAACAGATTGGAAATTAATTGGTGTAATTAACATTTTGTGATTATAATGACTTCTAATCAATACTTTATGCAAATCACTGTATTGATGTGTAGAACAAAGGCTGCTAGTTATGTCTGGAAGAAAAAAAAAAAAAGCACCAAACTTTAAAGCCCTAATGAAATTGAAACCTTTCAGCTCAGTTAAATTCCTGACCACATCATTTTCAAGGTAAAGAGAAGATCTTTTTTGACTTGTTTAATCAAAAATAGCTTAGATACAGTTCCTAACTGAACTTCACAAAATGAGGCGACAGGAGGATAAAGCACATTCTCCTGCTGATGGTTCCCTTTGTTAGACTACTGTGTTTTATTAGGTTAACAGCAAAATAGTGAAAGCAACCAAATCCAAGCTCACAGCCCTAAGAACCCTTTCTATGACAGGAGTAATATGGGACTTGTTTTAGATGCCAAAAAATCAAATGAGATATCAAGAAATGGCTAGAAAACTTGTTCTAGATGTGCAAAATGCAGTCTAAATTCTGTCTCTGTAAGCCACCTTCAAATTGTTTTTCAGTTATTTTTCTTTCTGAAATCATGTTTAAAATTGGAGGGTTGGTGTTCAGAAAAAGTTAGATAGGATGTGCCCATTTTCCCACATCCCAACCTTCAACTTCCCGTAGTAAATGGTAGCTTTAGAAAACCTTGCTTACTAACAGTTCTGAATTTTCTTCTTTCAATAAGACTTGGACACTGGGCAGCACGAAAAATAAATGCAATCACTGCTAAAATTTAAGTCAAATAATTCTTGAACCATCTATTTAGGTGCGTGTTGGAAGAGAGATGGTTACCTTGAGTCTTGGTGTTCAGAAATAGCAGGAGCGGGTTTGGAGCAGTGATTTGTAAATCTTCAGACCTAAGAAAGCGACAAATGTTTGGGAATTATTCTTCTACTATTAGAGACCAGACAAATCACTTCTGCCAAATACTCTTAAGGCTTCAGTTTGGATGCTAATGGTTATCATTTCACTGTGGAGTGCAGACTATGAGTGACAGGCCTTATTTAGGGCAGTTAAAGGGCTGTGACAAGTCAGAATTGAGAGATGTTGGTAATACTATATCATAAAGACTATATAATTGCCTTTTGTGGTAACTTTACACTTGCCAATGGTTTTTAAAAAGAGAACAGCGATAAAGTAAACGAGCAAGTGCTTCATCTATCCAGTGATCATCCTTTTTTATTTTTTCAGAGGTGATAAAAATACTTTTGTTGAAGTTTTTGTATTCTCAAAAGAAAGGCCAGCTTGGTGCCTTAATGCTAAGAATGCTTAAGGGTTTGCTAGACTTTGCTAATGTGGTAGTTTTGTAAAACTTGCAAGCTTTTCAGAGAACCATAATGAAGCACTAAAATTTTTCAAGACAGCCTAATAAGCAAACTCCATTAGTTCTCAAAGAGGAGGCAGTCTGTGCCAGGTATTGGCCAAAAAAAGCTGTTGGGATCTCACCCAGTAAGTGTGTGTCTCATCAGCATTCTGCACTGCTGCCAAAGTTTGCTATAGCATGAAGGAGAAAGAAACAAAGAAACATAAGGAGAAGGAGGAGGGGGGGAAGGAACCTAATGAGAAGAAAAATTGCTTTTTAGCTGTTCATTGGAACTATTTTGGTTTCCCAATGAACCTGAACAGCATCTTAGGTGATGATGTGGGGAAGTTAGCGTTTTTGGCACCTGAACAGGAAACATTTGCAGTTTTGGCACTCTGAAGAGATGGAAAGAGCTAGTGTAAGTACTTGCTGAACAGGGATGGAATAGAGCTTTTGTATGTGCCTGGTGCCTTGCTAAACAGAGTCTTGAGCTGGCACCAGTAGTAAAAGTGCTCAAAGCAAATAGTGAATGTTAGACTTCAGCTGCCGTGGACCTTAATTCCTCATTAACAAAGGACTCACACTTCATACATACACAAATGCCCGTTTAACTGCCTTGGAAGTAGAGAAAGCTCTTAAACTGGCTATAAATGCCACATGGTGCAAGATTTTCTTCTTATATAATAATCATAACATAGGTGGGGTGCTGGGTTTTTGTTTATTTTGTAGTAGTTTTCTTCTTATCACAGCATAGCATAAATATTCATTTACACAGAGAAGAGACATTCAAAGGAAATTTGAGAAGAGTCTTGCTAGGGAATAACTTCATCTGACCTTGCTTTTACTATGCTACCTGGAGAAGCAATTAGACTCTCCCTCTGAAGAATTAATCTCTTGTTTGCAGCTGATGAAATTCTAAGTGTTCTTAGGGGTAGGGCTGATTTACTCTGAAGTCAATGTGTTAAACCCCAATCAGCAGCAAGATGCCAAGATATGTTCCACGCCTTTTAGAGACATTAAGCTAAGAAGTTCAGGAAGCCAGTTAGTAGGATAAGGATGGCTGTCACACCTGCTTCTTAGAGAAGTAATCCCTGTGAATTTTTTTCCTTGTAGATATGGCCTTTTCTATGTATGTCTTCTCATTCCTCATCTCCTGCTGACAACGTTTGGATTAAGTAGTTAGTTAGCACAGTGCTTTCAAAATATTAATAAAATTTTCATGAAAACATTCATGGAGACGTTACCAGTGCCCTAACAAATACACAGGGCTCATCACATACTGGAGAGTCCTTAAAGACAAGAGTACTTGAAAACCGCAGGAGAAATTTGTATGGCACATGATCTGCTTGATGCACAGGATAAAGGGTTTTGGAAAGTTTGTTTGAATCCCTGCTTCCAGTACTGCTTGTCTGGAGATAGGGCAAGTATTGTGCTGCTTAGTGCACATAGAATGCATTAATTTTATAACTTCCCAGTGTATTAACAAAGGTGCTTTGCTGAACTAGCATACAGCTGTATCTCTGTTTGCTCTTATGCTGTAGCCTAGCCTGACGTTAATAAAAATTCTGAAGTCGTGTCTGCACTTATAGTGTAAGACAGATCTAACTAATAGCACAATTTACAGCCTCTGAAGTACGTATGCAAAAATCCATTTGCTTGAGAGACTTTTCTGCTTTGTCCTCAGCACAACATAAATTGTCAGGAAAGATGGGATCCAACTGAGGGCTCTAATGTTTCAACTTTGTTGGAAGGGAAAGTACAAAAGCCTTTTCTGAGGATGCCTTTGATATGGCTAAGGAAGTTGAGGCTGACTGATATCTACCCGAATTCTACTTCTGGAAAAGATGGCATATAGTATTTTTATCCTTTGTACCTACAAAAGATATCTGAGGAGTATTTACAGACTTCAGGAGTTTTCTTCAGTCTGTTCATTGGCTTAGCCTCATTGCTTTCTGATTTACTATGTATTTGGCTGAAATTAATAGTGGCTTAAAATCAAAATGCTTTAAATTCACTTAGTAACTTGCAGTGTGAATCTTGTATGCTGCTTACCTTCCAAAGGATTATATCTGGATGATGGCACACTGCTGTTTCTGCTGGCTTTTGTCATGAAGTATCTTTATATTCTGTAACATACAAAACTATTTACAAGTGACATTTGTTTCTGACGTGCATCCTGGTTTACCTTTAGTGTAGAATATAACTGAAGCATATAGTAAGTATCTCATTTCTTATCTATGTGTGTTTTCTGTGAACACTTCTGAAAGGCAGAAAATGGCTTCTAAGCCATGTTGATATTCTCGTTGTCTTTAAGACAGCATTTCTTGGTTCATATTCATTTCTGCAACAACAATCCATTTCAACAAAGCCATTTTCAGAGCCACTCTGGAAGTAACAGCCATATTAATAGCATCAGTACCTCCTCAGATCAATTAATCCCACTGAATTCTCTTGAGAGGAGGGAGAGAACAGCAATTCCAAAAATAGTTCTTTGAAAAGAATTAGCTTGAGACTGTAAGATAAATTAAAAGAGAAAGCTGACCAACTGTACTAGGCAAGTATGAATCTTCAGTATTTTGCAACCTATGGAGAGCTGTTGGGCTGGAACATGGTGCTTACTGTGCAGAAGCTAGTGCTGTGTACATTCAGCAGACAAAATGAACCATTCCTTGTGACCTGGAACAGGGTTTGCAAAAGCAAACCAAAGCAGTTGTCCAAAACAAGGTGTTTTATAGAGATTGTTTGTACTCAGTGTGCCACTGTCTCATTGAACTGTGTGGATAAAGGCCATCAGGCATTGTGATGGAGACAGATATGCAAGACAGCTGGGATCTGGATTTCCTGAAAGCTGATCTGAATTCTGGCCTACTTGTGACATTGTAACCAGCCAAATCTTTTTCTCCTTTCTTGTTCATCAGCCTTGTTTTGGAAAAATGTTCTTGAAGCCCTCACTGTTTACCATGTTTTGCTTCAGGTTCCTGTATTTTCCTCTAGATGAGCTCTGGGAAATGATGAAACCACTTCAATCCAGCTGTGTCTGTTCTTCCATTTACCCATTTTAAGACCTCCTTGGGCCTGTTTGGCAGTACTGCTATGGCTGTACTGACTGCATTTTTCCTTTTATCCTCTTCTGGGTGTGGATGAGAAAAGGCATTTGAGCAAGTTGGTGCAGTATGTGATGGGGGTCCTGTTGCTCTGGTATTCTCCTCTGCCCACGCATGTCTATTATCTAACCTGTCAACCTGATAATTAAAAATGTCTGGCCCAGTCATCTCTCCCCAGAGTAAGAGTAATCAGTGCATCTTTGCAGAGTAAATCTTTGACTTCGGTGACTTGGGAGAAATGTTTGTGGTTTGCTTATATTTGATATGTGCAAAAATGAAGTTAGGTCAAACTTTACATTCCAACTGTCCTTGTTTTTCACTTTGGACATGTAATGAATAGGATAGAGTAGTTTTATTTGGAAGGGGTCTACAAAGATAATGGAGTCCAACTTACAGACTACTTCAGGGCTGACCTAAAGTTAAAACATACCATTAAGAGCGTTATCCAAATGTCTTCTAAACACCTGCAGGTGTAGGGCATGAACTTCTCCAGGAAGAAACTTGATTGTCGTTAGTGAAGGAGCTGTTACTGCGTTTCACTAGCAGAAGCTGTGTTGAGCAGTTGTCTTGGTGATGATCCATATACACTAGGAAGTGGTGCTTTAAAATGGTGACTTATTCTTGAACTTTTCAATGGGGATGTGTCCACAGCCTTTTACTACTGTCATAGTTAATGTGGTTTGAAATAGCTTAAGAAGAAGAAGAATGGGAGACAACTTTCCTTCTCCTTTAATGGGAAGTAAATTGTCACGTTCATTTCTTTTTGCAACGCTTTAAGAACTAAACAAAAGAACGGATCACTGATGATTAAATAGCACAGACTCCTTCAGAAATAGGGGAAGAGGAGCATTTATGTGGTGAACTGTTTAGAAATTAGTATCTTTTAGTTGTTGACTAAGTCAGGCAATGCAAATCAAGTAAAAGTGAATTAGATCCGATGCCTGGCAGACTGGTTGTTTACAAGATTCTACAAGATTCTTCTATGTGTTCTAGCGTGTGGAGTACTTTTGCCAAGACTTCCTAAATGATGAAACAATACTGCAATTAGATGGAATTAAGGTGGCAGAGACATTTGATATAATTCTGCTATTTGTTCTTCAATAATTAAAAAAAAGTATTTGAAAATGAGAACAAGTTGTGAAGTAGCCAAATAATCACTTGAGTTTTCTGGTTTCTTTGAGCAGAGGCAATCTTCCCAGTCATGTTAAAAATTAAATTATACAAGCAATGTCTTCTGTCCTGTAAGTTCTTGAGATGCATGAATCTGCAAGACAGAATAAGCAATAAACCTGCCTCCTTGTTCTACAGGAGTGAAGCCAATAAAGGTCAGGTTTAACCTTCCCTATCACAAAAATCAACATTCTGAATAAGTAATTTAAGAAAAACATTTATTGCTCCGAGTGTTCGTTCTCTCCAAGTGAGATCATTTGAACTGGCTAGTGATTCTAAAACTAATCAAATTCCTTAGTCTATGCTGAAAAAATTATTAACAATTATTTACTTGCATAGCCTGAGCATGCAAAGCATCAACCTAGATTAACTTTTCACTGTTCCAGGGATTATACAAATAGAATTAAAAAAGCAGACCATGATAAACGTTACAGTCTGAAGTAGCAATATGCTACCTCAAATGGCTGTATCAAAACAAGAGAAAAAAGCTAATGAGAACAGAGATAAGGTGTTTTTATTTTTTCATGTGTTTGGATAATGAGATCCATCACTGGAGCTTCCAGATCATATAGCTTCACTTAGGTACTGAGAAGAACAGATGTTAGTGGTAGGATTTTTGAGACGTGCCACCTCAGAAGTCTGAGAACTGAATATTTAGTTCTCTATAAAATCTGATGGTTTTTTTTTTCTATTTAGGCACACAGAACTTGAAGCTATCTTTTTGGAAAAATAAATCCTATGCTTAGACAACAAAAATTGGAGAATACTAAGCTAACTGTGTTAACTTAGACTTGAACTAAATGGTCGATTGTAAAAACTGGAAGTCTAGAGCATTTTAAGTCAAGATCTTTAAAAGCTCTCTAATTTCACTGCTACTAAATTCATATGGAAAAACTTCTGAGGCTCGGAGGATTGGCAGCAAGATAGATTATTCCATCCACACAGGATAACAGTAATTAAATGTATAGTGAAAGCCTTCACAAGATTCTGCCAAAATTACTGAATTATACTGAGCCAAATTCATGTCTGGTGCAAATCCATCTGTAACAGTGGTCCTGCTGCATGCAAGTCTGGGGAGATGGTGAGTCATGGGGAAATTTGTATTTTAGAAGAAATGAAGGGCAAATGGCTTTTTGCCGTACAAATACCAAACAAGTTTCTAAAGCTATGTGTAGTAAAGTGGCGTTTTTCGTATTTTTTTCAGCTGGTTAAAATGTAACTGAATGATTTGAGTTTCAGGAGGCAGCGTACAGGGTTTGGTCAGAGCTGGTGGAGGGAGGGGAAGCCTTTCATAAAGAATTGCTAACAAATGGGATTCAACACTCAAGAGGCTCAGATGGCCTATTAATTCTGGTTCTGGCTTTCTTCCAAAACAACTGTGCTTCTCTTTTAATTCGTGGCTAATTTCTATCAGAGATACCAAGAGACCATTTCTTTTTTCGACAGGAAGCATCCACATCGCTTAAATGGATTCATGCGAGGGGCTTTAGTGAGCAGACATTGATTGGCTTGTCTCTGGGGCCTGGCAGAGGCCTGACGGGTACTGGTTTGACATCGGCAGCAAATGAAATACGACCTCCTCTAAACAGGCCTGAGCTCCTGGGCCTTTGTGGAATCCAGTAGCTAAGGACCTTTTCAATCCCCTTTAATTAATGAAGTGATTTGACTTGACTGAGATTACACTTACAATAATGAATTTAAAAGTATTAAAAAGAAATCTCTTAACAAATATGCAACAGGGAATGAGGACCAAATTCAGTAGGTATCTGATCCCCGTTGTGCATCTTATTCTTCTGTGCACCTTAGATCGATGGAAAATAAAAGCTTCCCTTTTAAGATCAAGCACTGACATCTGCATACTTCATATTTTCAAATGCTTTTGCATAGAAGATTAGAATTATGATGATCTTGTGCCTGCGTGACTAGTTTAGTCCTTTCTTATCTCGGTTGTGATAAATCTCTCTATTCCTCAGGATTCTAGCCACTTATGCTCTGTATTTTCTCCTGTGGCATGACACAATTTTAGCTGCTTTTTGTTGGATAGCAGTGAGCAATGGCCACTGCATGTTTTGTGCAGGGAATGCAGTCACCCGGCGTGACTTCTGCTGGGCAAACAGTAAATGTGACTTTTTCCTCAGCCCGGATCAAAGGATTCTCCTCAGTGCTCTGTCTGAAGTCACTCTTGCATTTTCTTTTGTTCTCACCTTGTACTTAAGGTGATACACAGTAGAAATGATCCCAAATGTAGAGAACAGGCACTCTCTGACTACTTGAGTACAGTGTAATTTTGGAAGTATAGTTCAATGTCACCAACTTGTTTTCCATTTTGTTTTGAGTTGAACTGTGATTTTAAGTTGGTACAAATTTAGAAGAGCGCTGCAGTGTAATGGTCCAGAGTCATTGTGACCCAGGGAAAGAATGATGGCTGCTTTAGCCTTTCCCCTGATGTAATGTTTCAAGGCATCAGAAATCTCTTGCTTGTGGGAGGGTGCTTCGCTTTGATTCTTGAATTAAATACCCAAACCACAGCAGTTGCTCTGCTGGAAGGAAATACATAGGTTGATGGACTAAGTGGATTCCAACCTTTGTTTTCTTGGCTAACATGATGTGAAGGGGAAGCTTCCAAGAATTTCAAGTGCATATTTAAATACGTAGATGAGGTTAGCTATGGAGGAAAACTTCCATACCAAGAGTTGTATTTGCCCACAGTATTGTGTGTTTTGGTTATGGATGTTTATGAAGGGTGCGCTGCAGTGAACTGCTGCATGCAGAGGCATCCTGAAGAGTTCCAAATACTCATCATTTCTGCTGTACAAAGCTGCAGGATCTCCGCACTCTGTTCTCTTACATCAGAACATGCACTTCTCAATTAATTCATTTTCTTTCCTTTTATCACAGATTTTCGTTCTATGCTACAGCACAGACTGATTTCATTTGCATGACTCTTTCATATGTGGGCTGCAGAAGCTACTCTTTTTCTTTTTTCTTTTTTCTTTTCCTGCTGTAAAGAAACAGCATCAATGTAAAATGGAAGCAGAGTTGTTGTGATTGATTCAAATGATTTTTAAAATATTTGATCGTTTGATGGACTAGAGTAAAAAAGAGTAAAAAAGGACTAGAGTAAAAAAGAGATGTCTTAAAGGCCTTAGATACGATGCACTGGAAGGTTGATATAAAGCAGTTAGATAATATTAGGTTTATAGGATGAGATACATCTTAATATGTAGAAGAGGAGGATTTGGAGTGGGTAAACAATGAGCAGTCGAGTTGTAGCTGGTTAAATAACAGCATAGCTTTTATTCAAACTTCGGTTTCCCATGTTTACAGCTTGGTTTAGATGCTGCTTAATTACACAAATTTGTTAGAAACACCTCCTTAATTGTGAAGGTAGTGGGAAAATTCACGGAGAGGTGGCTATCTTCTGCCTTAATGTGTTCTCTCTTGCTTGAAAGGAAGCGATCCTACAATTAAAAAACCCTCCTGTTCTCCTGAGAAGTTTCATTGTACGTTTAAGCTCAGAGCTGCAATCATTTTAAATGTCTGTATAGACGTTAGACTAATTTGAAATTAGAATTCATCAGCGAATGAGCAGCTGCACTTAATAGTGCGAGTTTAGCAGCCAGGGCTGCTTGTCAATACTCTGGAAGGGAGTCAGCTCTCTGATTAAAGATTACAGAGAAAGTGCGTTGGGTAGGTGCTTTCCTTTGAAGCTTAGTTTGGCTAATATTATCTAGTAGTATTTGCAGAGTGACCTCATCCAAGGTTTATTAACCCTTTCCTTTCCATCGCTCTGCTGCTGTCGTAACCGCAACCGAATCGCCGCACGGGGGCTCAGCTGCCGCCCGCTGGGCTCTGCGGGGCACTGCGTCGGGGCCCGGTACGGCTTGGATGCTCGACGGCTGCCCGGTAGCTGCCATGGGCTCGGCTGAGCCGGGCCGGGCCGAATCGCCGTGCTGCGGGCAGCAGGTGGCAGCACCGCCCCGGTCTGCGCCCGGTGCCTCGCTGCGGGCCCGGAGCCCGGCCGGCGTCCGTTCGCGGAGCGCTGCGTACGGGCTGTCGGCAGCTTCGTGTGCCCGATCAGGCGGTTCTGCCCAGGTGCTGCTTGTGGCTGAAGCAGCTGCAGGGCTGGCAGGCGACTGAGAGGAAAGAAAAAAAAAAAAAAATCACTAAACATACGCTTCTGTTTGTGGGAGACAGCAAGCAGGTTTGAGAGCAAAAGATAGAAAACGCAGATGAAGCCAGGAAGAACAAGGGGCCACAACATAGAGATAGTCATACACGTGCACACAGCTATGCTCATATGATTGTAAATAATATATATGATAAATTGTTTTAGTTAGCTAAATGTCCTGGTGCCATTACTGTCTGGTAAAGTAGGAGCACACTGGTATTCTACAGGTGAGTCTGATGGGCTGGGTTTTTAGAAATAGTTTACATTAGTGTGAGTAATGCCCTTCTGAACAGAAGCAGCAGCCTGACTGGTAGTATGGAAAGGCTGCTGAGATGGTAGGCAGTGGGGAAAGAAATACAAGATAAATTTGTCTAGCAAAGTTTTAAGAAAACACTTTGGTTGGTTACCCAACGGAGAAGGCGGTGCAAGCACAAAGGTTTTTGAACTTTAAATATACTTAAGTAAAAAATTTGGAAATAATGCGAAGGAAGGGAAAGGCATCGAAGTAAGTCCATCCTAGGTTACCTTATCCATGGAATTCTGGGGGGGGTTACTCTGAAAAATGTAAGACATACTCAATTTTTGCCAGAGTACACTAGCAGATTAATTGAGAAGGTTCGGGGAACCTGACGTTTGGAGAAATAGGCTCTCCCTGTTGGATATGTATGTTTCATCTTCTAATGTGGAAATTTTCTCAGGTGGTCTCTGTGGCCCACATACTTCTAGGCATCCTCAAATCAACTCTTTGGGTGTCACTAGTCTGCTATTTTATCTGACATCATTGCTGAGATTTGTGCTGGGTTTCCTGACAGCGCTTGTTTCTCTTTCTCCTATGTCAAGGTGACGACAATTTTCACTGGAAGTGCTCTCCTCCATGGATCTAATAGCACTTCATGAAAGCAGCATCCTTATTTATAGTATGTGCATGGAGTCTCTGTGTCAGAGAGTTTCGTGAAGGGTAGGTCCATTAGTCACTATTCAGCATGACACACTGGGAGTGCAGAAATCAAACCTAGTTGTTCTCTTGTTATTTGCCAGAAGAGGCACCCATGAAATGATTACTTTTGAAACAGTCTTTTCTGTCTTAAACTGCTCATCTCCACTGATGAAGATAGCTTGCTGGGCTATATGTAGGCTATTGTCTGATGTGGTACATCTATTCTTGTGGCTTCCTTGAGAATAGATCACTCGTGTTTGCCTTTTGTGATAACGAAGCAGATAGTTTAAAAGTTAAAAAGGAATAACACTTCATAAAAGCTCAGTTTTAATGATCATCCTCAACGAACTACCAGGTTGCAATCATGTCTAATGCAGCACTCTACATGAGGAAATATTTACCTTTGGTTGTGCCTTCCTTCCCCTGTGTTGTATGGTCATCTTTCAGTGTGTTGCCCTCTAGTATTGTCTGAATAAATATGAGAATAGTCAGCTATAGAAATTGAGTTATTTTTACTGTTTTTCTGTAATAATTGTGAGCCCTGAAGGCCCGGTACTGGCAAAGCACCATAGATTTATCATTTAGAAGCAGAAATTTCTGTATAATTTCCCAAATAGATTTTTGGTCCCCTCTGCTGCACTGGATTTGTTATTGTCTCATGTTTTTCCTGGTGTTTCTAATGAGCTGTTAATGAGCTGCTAACTATGTATGTAAATTAAATGGGGTTAGACTCTGAAAGGTTATCAAGAAATAAAAATGCCATATAATAATTCAAAGCATTATAAAAATAAATTAGTGTCTTTAATTTTCCTGGCACAAAGTTGATATTTAATAACCTGTAGCTTCAATTCTTCTAAATGATGTTAATTTAAGACATTTTCAGTCTGTACCCCAAGTGACATAGCAAACAAGTTCTTTCATTCACCCTTCATTACTAAGACACATCTGCAGTCCTTGTGTGGGTTCCTGTGTGCCTAACCTGAATGATCAGGTTATTAAAGGATAGGTCAGGACCACTGGAGCTTACTGTGAATATTTTTTTTTTTTTTTTGGCACTTAATCTGACAGGTAAGGATGTGGCAGTGGTGAATAGTAAGTAGTTTGGCTATGGAGATATTTTAGAATGATGTTGGCAGCTCCAGTGATTTTGGTATTGAGTGAAAGGAGTCGTCTTGTTCCCAGTGGTGAATCCAAAGCTGACCACTGAGAACTCTTGTGGCCTTCCTAACCACATAAAGCTGACTTCTGCCATAGGTCAAAGTGCAAGACTCAGCTGAGCCAAACAACCCATGGGCTTTAATGCAGTTTTCATCTGAACTTTGTGGTATATGAGGCTACTGCAGAGCAACAAGGCGTGAGGATGATTGGTCTCAGGGTAAGTAGGTGTAAAAAGAGACCAGTGGGCACATTTATTTTGTTTGGACAATCAGCAAGCTGGGAAACATGACCAGACTGAAAAAATCTAGGATTCTGCAGCACAAAATGTAATTTAGTCATTTGTTTGACAAGTGTAGTTTAGTTTAAATAATTTACAATAATACTTCAGAGTGTGCTAGCAAATGTTCTGTAGTCTGTTTTGTGAAATTAATGAGGTCGTGGTAATATGAGACTTCAGTATCACACTTTGCCATTAAGTGTCTGCTGAGAAGTAGGACAAGATAGAATTCTTTATGGTAGCTGACTTGTGAAGAAGTCTGGTTTGTCTATGAGATATTCTGCTAGATTTCAGTGTAACTGGCTATTAGTTGCATCATGGTGAATAATATAAAACATTCAATATTTAAGTATATTGAAAATATTTAGATTTGAATGGCTTTTTTATGATCTGAACTTTATAGATTTTCAAGAATATTGCGTCTGGAATAAGTAATATTTTATGTATTTATTTATTATAATATTTTAAATTATTTTGAAAAATGAAAGAATATTAGACAAAAAGAGCTTATGTAAGTATGCTGTGCCTTAGTTCCGCCGAGTAGCTGGAGGAATTTAATCATACTTGGTGATGTTGCATGGTATGCTATATTTTATTTCACTATATAGCCCAGAAAGAATAGACTTGTTCTGAATTTCATCAGACGTGGAGGTCTGAGGTTTGGTCTTTAATTTTGTTTTTCTCTGCTTTCATGGAACTTTCCATTGTGTCATTATCCAATACCTGGTACTGAATCAAATGTTTGGGTTTTTTTTTTTTTTTTTTTGTGTGTGTGTTTGTTTGTGTTTTTTTTTTTTTTTTTTTTTTTTTTTTTTTTTTTTTTTTGGCTTTGTTTGTTTGTTTGTTTGTTTTTTCTTTAAAGCATTGTGCCATCCTTACTACTTGCAGAAAATAATACACTTAATTTACGTTTGTTTCCCAGAAAACTGATGATTTTGTCCCAAAAGGCTGCAGGGCCTCTGCTACTGCAAAGTCAGCCCTGCAAACACCAGTAGCATAAAGCAGCATTCTGCTGTGGACAAATTAATCCTCCAACATTGTTCCAGTCAAAGAAAAAATGCTGCAGATTAGAAGTGTTATTGCATGCTTACATTTTCAAGAGATTATTGTCAATGAACTGCATTTTCCACTGCATGATTAACAGCAAAACGTCCTTCCCATGGTAATTTTGTTCTAAATGAGTAAAGACTTTCTTCAAGTATTTGAGTCAAAACTGGGGTGGGAGGGTGGGAAAGGGGAGTGATTTAAACTAAAAAATCAATTTAATTTAAGTTCTGTGGTGCTAGTCAGTTCTAAAGCTGATTAGATCCTGGAAACTGTATCTGCTTTTGTTCTGGACTGAGTCTGAAAAAAAAAAAAAAAAAAAAAAGAAAAGCTGAGAAATCTTGTTATGACACATTGAAATTTATTTTGTAACACTAATCTCTAGAAAGCAGCCACTTCTCTCCGTGTGTTTTCTTTTTCAAAATCAATGCTTGATTGATCTTTTCCAGTGTGCATAGCTTTCTAAAAATTTGCATCAACAAATATACTGCTTTGGACAAAATCTTGTTTCTGATGTTGCAGTTTTTGCCCGTATCCTGGTGAGCTGTGTTTGTTTTTTTTTTTTTTTTGTCTGCCTTCCTGTGTATCCTGATGATAGATCTGGAAATTTAAAAAGCAAGTTTTGTCTGCAGAAAGAGATAGTGTGGCTAGTACCTCCCTGGATGAGATGATGGGTCAGTTCCCTGTGCTGCTGTTCCCTTCAGTCCTTCACTAAAGGCTTGAGACTGATTTGAATGGACTCACAGAAGGCACGAGGGGCGTAGCTTTCTGCTGATGTCTTGGGAGTGGATGAAAGTTATTCTCCCCAAAAAAACTCTTCATTGAAATACACAAAGGTAGGCAGTGATCCTCCCTCCACTCACATTGAGTGTACTTTCTGAATCAAAAAGCCTCAGTGCTCTGCAATGCTATTATCAGATGTAGGGGGGACCCAGAGAGTACACTCATGGGCTTAACTGCATCCTCCAGGGGCAGTGGCTTTTCACACTGGAAAGTTTGTGGTGAAAAATTGGAAGTCACTGTGGGTAGCTGCCAGTTGGATTCTTTTTTAGCAAACCCATAGTTTGCTCTTCAAAGTTAATGATACTGACTGGACAGCTAATCCAAAGCCTTGGATGCGTACATACTTTGTGAAATCCACATTACCACGTAAGCTAACGATGCAGTGACTGCTTCAGCTCTGGAGTGCTCTTTATTTCTTTTCACATCTTACAGCTTCATAGCAATTAAATGTTTCGTTTCCAAGGTTCAGAGCCCAGCTTCGCAGAGCAGATGTGAAGTTACAGTCTAGATTAAGAAGGGTTTTAGTGTGAGATGCCATCAAGTACTGCAACAATACAAATGGACACTTACAATTTATTAAACTGGAAATAACTCCACTGATGCACGCCAATCCATTTTGCATTTTATACGTGATAGAAGATGAGTGGATAAAGGTGTGATGATGTTGAAAAACAGTGAGGGTATGAAGTGGTGATGTGGAATGTTTGCTCTGGTAATTGTTTTACAAGGGAAACAAGAGGGAAAAAAGAGGAAGAGAAAGGAAGAAAAGAAAAATAAGTGCAACGTGTCATGTATTTATGAACTGAAGCCTTCTCTTCATAGTGAGGGGGAAAAGGTCTTCTAGCCAAAGGAGGTCATTCCATGCAAACCTCTAAAGGAAAGAGGATTTTGTAATGATAAAAGGAGAGGAGAGTACGCTCCTTACACTTTAATGATTTCTTTGCTGCTCACAGATAGGAACTGGAACTCCACACTATTAGCCACAAATGGCATTTTGAAATGACTTTTTTTTTTTTTGGGCAAACCCAAAAGACATTGCTAAGATTTACATTTTCAAATATATGCTGACCTTTTTTTCCTCTTTCTTTTAGTTCATTTGTCATCAGTATGTAATTGAATCAATATATTTCCTGATCAACCCAAAGATTGAATAAGGTCATGGGAAGCCATGTGTGGACATTAAAAATCATTATTTTACTCAAAATGAGCAGACATGGCATAGACCATTCAGAGTTCCAAATGAAATTCTATTAGATTCTATTACACTTTTACAATTATAGAGACGTTCCAATATTACAAGGGGAAATGAAGTCATAATAAAAAAGCCCAGAGGTGTATTACAAAGAAATGGGCATACTATTTTTCTAGTTAAAAACTTGATGAAAGGAGCTCTGCTACTTTTCAGTTGCTGAGATGTGACCTTGCTCTTTTTAGTAGAAAAAAAAATAAATAAAGAAGTCCGGCTTCCCTCTTACTCATACTATATACATGTTGTTACAGCATGTTGTTAATGAGGACATGGCACTTAAACTAATTCTTATTGCAAAGATATTTAGAGGCACGGTAATAAGTTTAGTATATTTACACATATATATATATATATATATATATATATATATATATATATATATATATGATTGTAGTGTAAGGCTCTGAGGAAGTGGCTCTGAGGAGCTACTAGCCTGAATATAGTAGTTGAAAAGTTGGGAGCTTTTGGCACTTGAGACACACTATTGATTGCTATTTAATATGCTTTCCTGAACTGCTGTTCTTTGCTTCTGTCCTCCACCCACATTAAAATCTTTGGTCAAGCCACAAATCCCAGATTTGTGGTGAACTTCTTTTGAATGGAGATTTTGGGGAAATTCAGAAAGTGTCTGCAACAAAACCCAATCCTACATGCCAGTTAGGCAATCTTCAGCTAGCCACCTTGCTTTTGAAAGCAAGGAAGTATAACCACACAGATGTGATAATTCTGTGACAGGCAGATCTGAAATCTGAGGGACATGGCTTAGTGGGGATGGTGAGGATGGGTTGATGGTTGGACTTGATGATCTTAGAGATCATTTCCAACCTTTAATGATTCTATGATTCAAGAACATATATCAGAAGAATGAGGTTAGTGTAGAGTTTTAAAGCTAGTCAATATCTGACCAAGGATTGTTTTGTCTTGGCTTCATGTGTAGAAAAAGAGAAGAAAAGAGTTGGCTGTGCACAGTTTTTATTCTTTTCCAGTCCAGCAAGAACTGGGAAGGATTTGGATCTCACTTCTTTTTTGAGAATCAACCATGCTTTTTGCAATAGCTGAATATTTAAATGTTTGCCTTAATGTTAGCGAACTTTCTCTACTTCATTCTAAGAAATGAGGTTAAATTAGGTCTGTTCAGAGATCTGCTAAATGAAAAACAAAACAATGAGATTTTATCTGCCATACCTAGGAAATAGAGAAAGACGGAATAGAATATTTAAATCTTCAATCTGCATAAAGAAGTAAACAGTGCTCAAGTAACACAGAACTGGGAAATGGCAGTATAGAAATACTGTAGGTCAAACATAACTTTATGTCTGGCTCCTTGTCTTTGATTTTTGGAGATCTGCCAGAAAAAAAAAATGAAAATGGGGTTGTGCTGAGAAATATTCTTTGGTATATACAATAGCTACAGAACTCTAAACCAACAGAGGATGCAAGGGGAGCTTGGTTTCCATGGAGGATGCGGGAGGAGGGGAAGGAAGTGTTCCACAGGACTTTCCTAGACTGAAAGGAGGCTGATAAAGTTAAAATACATCTGTTAAAACCCAGAATAAAATATATTACTCACCACAATAAATTATACTCATTTTTCAGAAATGAACACTTGAGAGGTCATCAAGTGCAGCAAATGGAAGAGTAGAATAAGAAAGTGTCTTCTTTCCAAGGTTTGGAACACTAGCAGAGCAGTTATGGAAGAATTCATAGTAATTAGGTCACCATTTGTCTGCTTTCTGCATGGTTAAAGGCAGAAGCTGTGATTCAAGACATAAAGAAGTACTTGAAGAGTCCCTTGGTAATGCCAACGAGTGTTAGTGTGTTAACTTTCCCTACTGTTTCCAGTGTTACTTTTTACAATATTCCCTTGGTACCTGAGCTTGTTTCTGCAAGCTATGAAGCCGGGCTGAAATTCAAGGACCATCTTTGGTACTTTCAGCATTACTACATGCTTATGCAGCCAAGGCAACAAACTGGGCAGATTTCCAGAGGTAGCTGAGCTGTGTTGCTGGATGGGTGCTCTCTGAGCACATTTATGATTTGGCCTCTATTTTTAATTGCTACATAAATTGAATGTCTTGAGTCTAATTTCAGGATATAGATTGCAGGTCTACCCTGGCCTCTATTTGAAGCTACCAAGAGATCTAAGTATGCTGTGAAGGATAAGCTCACTAATGTGCTATGTGTTTCATTTGTCTTTAAGTCTTTTTTTTTTTTTTTTTTTTTTTTTTCCCTATCTTATGTTTGCATAGGAGTACATTGCCTAGTTTTAACTGACTTTTACAGCAGTAGCTAATTTCTTGTGTTTGTTTCTTAATAGCCACTCTTCATCTGACATTTTAACTTCACAAACTGCAGATCTGTTCATCTTTGTTGGTGTTTTTTTCTGTTCTGTGGTGGTCCTTCTGTCACCTTGAGGAGGAAACCTCCTAACATCTTGGAATTCTCTGGCACCTCCTCAGGACTTAACTTCAGAGCTTTCAATCAAATAGTTGCAGAATATGCTTTAACAGTACGGTTGGCTATTGGCAAATGAATTCAAATCTAGGTTAGCTCACTCTTCTCATGGAAGGGCTTATAGTACTAGTGCTGATTATGTTGGATATTAAAATGGTGATGCGTTGGAACAGGCTGTCTGGGGAAGAATTGGAGTCTCTGTCCCTGGAAATGTCCAAGAAACATGTAGATTTGGCACTGAGGGACATGGTTTAGTGGGCATGGTGGTGATGGTTTGGCAGTTAGACTTGATCTTAAAGGTCTTTTCCAGCCTTTATGTTTCTGTGACTCTGTGTATCTTCATTTTTCTTCTTAAAGTATCTTGCTTGGATAAATGTATTTTGAACCAGTGTTGGTTTCGTATACTTTACAAAGTCCTGTACAAGGCCTGTCAGAAGGGATTAGAGCAGAAAGGAGTAAGGAGGAATAAAATCTGATGATGATGTGTGTATTCCCTATTAAATCAGACTGAAGTCACCACTGAAGCAAGAGACTGATGCTGGATCTTTAATGTAGGTTTCTACATAGTAAAGTGCTATCTCCAATTTGGGCAGTGAGATTTGTTTTAAGCCAGTTGTGTAATGAAAATATATGCAACTGTCGTAGTATCTTTGAGAAGGGTTAGTAATAATTGATGAACGAGTCAATTGCTAGAATGACCTCCCCAAACCCTTCTTGCTCTTGCTGAGACATTAAAGTGGCAGAATTGGGATCAAGCCAGCGAATGAAAACTTGAAATGCTGTCTTCTCTGAGTGATTTGTGGTCTGAGCAACTATTTGAACCTGGTGTATTCTGTAGTATTCTTAAAAGCAAATGCTTAATGACAAATTGTACTTTAATGCTATGACTTTTTGGGCATTTGACACCTGAAAATATTTATAGCTTTGCCATTATTCCTTCTTTCTTTGTTCCTTTCTCTTTGTAGTCATTCTATATTGATGAAGTAGGGAACATGATAGGAGAAATCAAAGAAGATAAGTAATGTGTTTACAAAACAATTTTTATTGCACTTGCTTACTTCAGGACTTTTATCTTAGAGCTTGAAAAGTCCTTCTTTTAGCTAGAACTCTTTTCCAGCTCAAATTAGCATCCCTCATATCCAAAGCTCTTTCCAATGTTAACTACAGTAATTCATTCTGTTAACCACCTGGCAAAAAACTGATTATTTTTACATTGGTTATAGAAGCAGTGTGATTTGAATGGTGAATTTTTCTTTCCTGTCTTCTACCTTCATGGTACCTGCCCTTCTGAATGAGAAGAGCTATTGGAATCTAACCTTAAATGATTTGTTCAATGCCAGAAAAGGAGTCAGTGTTAAGAGTTGGAGGAATTTTGGCTTCTAATCCAGAGTTCAAATGACTAAACCATACATCTGATAAAACGAAACTTAAGCCTGTGATACTGCATACTGGATAGCACATTTAAAATGCATTTACTTCCCCACCCCAGGAGCTTCAATAGCTCCAAAATAACTTTTAAAAATAAATTGTTTATTGAAAGATTAAGAGCATCTTATTGACTTTGCAGTTATGGCCAATTTCAGTGCATTTTTGTGACAGTATCTAGTCACAGATAGTCTCTTTCCTACGTGTGATGGTTTTATTATTTGAAAGAAGGCTACCTCCTGTTTATCCTTCCCTTGCTCTCATTCTCACAGTCCCCATGTTCCCCCAATGCTTTGTGTGTCAAATGATCTCCTTGTCTCAATTGAAATCCCTCCTTAAGAGAATTCTTCTGTACCGATTTCCTGTAATGATCCCCCCAAGATATCCATACTGATTTGAGACCAGACTTTCATCTACTGCAGCACATGTGGCTGATGATACAATTTCTGAACCTAATACTGCTGTGTTCAGAATAGTTTTAAAAAAAAAAAGCTCTAAGAAAAATATCAAACACTTTTTTTCCTTGATTTTTTTTTTTTTTCATTGTACCTCTACAAAACAAAACAACAACAACAAAAAAAGACTTCAAAAGCAAGGTAAATGAACAGACTGATTTCTAAAGACTAACTTTAAATATGCAGAATGGATGATAATCGCTTTGCAAATGTTTTAAATATGAGCAGCATTCTTTTTTAGAATCTCATAGTATCTTCTGTAACCAAGTACCTGGAGAAGTGCAGAGTAACCAAATGCCCTTATAATCTTTCCCACGTGGCTGATTCTTGCTGTCTTCAACTTTCCTGCTCTTGCCACACTCATCATTCTAAACTCCTGTGTATGTTTAAGACTGAGCATGAAACTGGGGTGCTTTGCAGCCATTGCCCATACCGCAGAGACAGGAGATGGCTGTTTCAGCAAGGTTTCCTGGCTTGGGAGTTTGCATCTGCTCAGTTTGGTAAACTGGTTAGCATCCTTCAGTGTGGTGCCAACTCCGCCTGTTCAGCAAAGCCTTTGCCAAGCATTGAATTAAAGTATTACATTCCTTTTATGCCCTTTAATTAGCCAATTAATTTGCTTTTGCTCTACTAATTTCTGTATTATCACAGGTAGATATATATATATATTTTAAATAACATGGGCATAAGTGTACAGTGAGTTGTGGAAATAAAGGGGTGCATTATTTGGTAGTTGCACACATGATTAGTGAACTGCCTACTGTAGCACCTGTATGCTGCTAATTTCTGTAAATGAGACAGAATTAGTTGACCTTTGGGCTTCTGCTATGGCAATTACAATGTTCGAGTTTCTGGTAATGTGCTACATGAAATCACAGAAAATGAGGGTGATGGATACCCTTGCAAATATTTTTGGTCTGTTATATTCTAAACTGACTTTCTCCCATTATTATTATTTCTATTATTATTATTCTAGCGTTCATTTCATTGGGGGGTAAAAAAAAAAATAAAAAATCCTGACCAGTAATGATAGCAACGCAAATGGCACCTTCTTCTGACACAGACTGGATATAAAATCCACAGCAAAGCCAATAAACTCAAAAGGATTGTGAAAAATGACCTGATGATATGCCTGGGCTTGTGACTTATGAGCACTGTGCAAGTATGGACAGACATGTGCAGTTAAAACATGGACTTCATGGAACCGTAGCCATTTTTAATCGTAAGTCTAAAATGCTCACAATATTTCAATCTGCTCTACTTGAGTTTTGGACTAGTGTCCATCATATGGCTTCTGTCTGGAATATCATGCCACAGAAGTGGAGTCATGGCTTTTCAATTCCAATCCCAGAAAAGTTTAGCTTTTGGCAGGTGGTCTGAAAACATGCAAAACAAAACGCTCTTTCTTTTAGATCCTTTGAACTGGAACCTCTGAGATAATAGGTATATCATGAATATAGATCTGTAATCCATGACCTTATTACAAATGATAAATTAATATTTCCAAACCTAATTGCCTTGCTAATGTGTACCCACACCTGTCCTAACTTAGTACTTCCATTTTTCAAACTGCCAGTGAAAACAGCTGATCACCATTCTCTACTGAGACAAATCTACACATAGAAAGCAGAATGAATAATCATTTCCTATTGACACAAACAAAAAAAAAGCCCTGTGATATGTGGACAGGAATGCTTAGGAAGAAAAGTTCTCTAATCTGAAAGCTTTGAAGAGAAAGCTGTTTAACTTGCAGGCTTCACAAACATTCCACCTTGAAGTTAACGGACTGGGACTATTATAAATGAGAGAAGAATCTGGTTAGTTGTGTTTAAATGCCCAGGACATCTTCTCCTCTTATGCAAGGGTTTCATTCCACAGCGAGCCTTGTGTTTTACATCTTCTACTCAAGCTGCCGTTTCCTTAGGCTACAGTCTCACTGATTCCTACCTATGCCTTACTTGGGTGAACTCTCATTATAAGTCAGCAGGAACCTGACCAAGTTAAATTTGAAACAATAAGTGTTCCTCTGTCATTTAGAAAAGCATGTCTCTGCAGGATTTGGGCCTGTTAGGTTTCCAGCATAAAGCCGAATTAAATCAGCCTGTGGCCTCTGTGTATCCTTTTGGTGATGTAGCAGGTTTGGTGGTTGTTTCATCTTGAGCTTTCTTTTTTGATTTGTGATCTGTAATACTGTGGTAAAAAGAAATGAATGCTCTCCTCAGTGCTTCCCCCCTCCATCTCCCGTGGATTCTAGTTCAGATATCCAAAATACATTTCAATTCATTTGCATCTCCTCCTTATGTAGAAGTTTCAGTTTTATCAGATCATCTTCATAAACCAAACAATAATCCCACTTTGCTGTGTTTTCTCCAATACTTCTTATTTTTCTAAGAACTAGGTAATTTCAGCAGTGTCTCGTGTATGTTGCCTCCAGTGCAAATGGGTTCTGGGGCAAAGTGGTAAATAAGAGTGTATTGATTAGGAAAGTTATTGAGCTGTAATTTCTCAAATGTCATTGTATAAGAAATCACTGTCACGTGAAGCTGGGTTATCTAGCATTGAATACTACCAAGATTTTTCTGTAGTCCTGGTCTTCCATTTCAGAAATCAGCAGTTTATTGCTGATAGTAAAACAAGATGACTTTCTGTGGTGCCTTTGGTTGTCCCTCCCCTATCCAAATGAACGCCACTTTAAAAAAAGATCATCAAAACCAAACTAAAACAAGAAGGAACAAAACCCATCACACTACCAGCGCAGCTAAAAAAAAGAACAAAACAAAAAACCAACTGAAAACAACTACCTCCCTACACAAAACCATTCTGATATTGGAATCTCATTTTGCAGTCCTTAAAAACTGAGTGATCCCTAAAAATCCTAGCAGATATGAAATTTGAATTGGGTTGGAATTAAAGTAAGTACGGGGGGGATAGGGAATTTAATGAAAATTTCAGAAGAAAATTGGCGTGCTTCCAGAAGTATATGATTGGACTATTTTGAAAGGTGATATTGAGAGAGAACAAGATATGAAAAATCAGAGCAAGACAGTCAAAATCATCTCTGAAAAAGCCACAGGTGATTCTTAAAAGAAAGATAGAAAAGAATACTTTTGTGGAAATAACAATGCTTTCATTTTCCTGCAAGTTTTTAACTGAAAAATTAACTGCAATGTAGTGCAAAGAATAGGAGGATAATTGTGAATTAGGAGCCAAATTATGCCAGGCACAATTGAATAAGTTCTGACTTTTCTTACTGACAGACATGTATATTAATAGTTGGCACTTATTGAACCAAATATGAATATTCATCTTCATTTATATTTCAAGGCCTTTCATTCCTCAAGGACCACAGTGCTTTTGACCAATTTCCATCCACATTACTAAAATGACAGCTTTCACTCCTGGGCCCTGACAGAGGTCTGCAGAATTCATTGGAGGTCCTGGGAGGAGGGAACTAGCTCCCGCTCCCAGCTGTCCACAAACACTCATTAAGAGAGGCAAATATCCAGCAGAATCTCTGTGAGAATTTTTAATCACGCAAAGGCTCTGCTAATTAGGTAGCTGATGGGGCATAGAGAGCACAAGGACGAATTCTTTAAACAAAGGACTAGAAACTTTAAGAGCTTTAATTACTTGGGCACAGAGTTCATTTCAGAACTTGGGAGCAAATTATTCTAATAACAATAAGACTGAGCAGCAGGCCATATCAGTGAGAATTGTGTAGGAAACTTTGGTTTTCTTGGGCTGTCACAACTGTGATTGGAACATATGGGAAATTATGGGAGTTATAAAGATATTATTAATAAAAGACTTCATTGTGAAATGAATGTGATGTACACAGTTTCCTGATGCAGATGTGCATTCTGTTCATCTTTTCTGTAAGCACTCCTTTGCCAGGGGGTAATGCAGCACATTTTATAGCTCAGAATGTGAGGTGTATACTTTCACACAAAACAAGAGCAATTGCTATTTTCATAACAATCCCCTCTCTTTTATTTAGTGAAGGCTGTCTCCAAAACCTAAAGGCTGGAAAGACATTGCTTTCTGTTAGCTAGAAGTAAACCCATTTCCCTGGCTGAAAATTTAGGGTTTGTTCTTTTGTTTGCTTGGCAAGTGCATAAATAGCATGGCTATGTTGTATGTTTTCTACCAAGAAACAGTTCAGGCTAGAACAGTTTTAGGATCCTTCTTATAAGTGGAAAAGGAAGAGAGTGAAATTACTAAGGAATAGGGGAAAAAAAAAAAAAAAAAAAAAAAGGGAAAAAAAAAAAAGGCAAGCAGAGAGCTTAAATGACCCAAACTAGGAAACTGTGCCCTTGCCTATCAAGGAAAGAGTATAGAAAGTGTATAGCTGACCCTTGGAAACTGGGCAACAGTTAATGGGCTGCTTACTCTTATCAGTTATCAGTCGAGAAATGTTAACAAGCTGATCCATAACTGAGCACAGGAGACCACGTTCTGCTTCTCTTCTGGAAAAAAAAAGTTGATCTCCTTTAAGGCAGAAACTGAGGTGACCAGGTAGGAAGGAAAGGAAGCAGTGCTACAAAAGGTTTGCAGTGCTTGGAATGGCCATGCAGTTGTTTTCTGAGGGTTGGTTTCCGACAAGGAGAAAGCTAGTGGCTTTTACCATGTGTGTGGTATATATTCAAAAGTAATTAGCAATGGCTTGTTTTTTCTCAGTGGATGTGGCACAAGTCACATACGATAGTTACTTGTGTGTTAAAATGCTCATTGAGATTTTAGTACCCAAGAGCAAAGTGTGGACTTTACAGCCAGAGGACTTGGCTCCCTGCTGGTGGGGTGATGGCTTGAATGTGTCAGTCAATTGTGCCAGAATTGCCATGATTTTTTACAGGGAGGTGCAAAGGGACAGGTGGAAACCTAACTGGTGATAATCGAGGGCTAATTATGCTCAATGAGCAAATGATGGATGGGTGTTCAGAGTTGCAGAAAGAAATTACAGAAGATGAGGAAAAAAAATCTGCTGAGGGAATTGGCCTAAGAGAAAGCATTGAGGTTAGTCTTGAAACTTGAACCATGCTTCTGCTTTTATTTGGCATGCTGTTTACTTTGTATTTTGGCCACTGTGGGGGATAGGAACAGCTAAAGGCAGGCAGCTGCACTCAGTGGTAGACAAGCTCTGGTTTTGTGGGGGGCTCCCTGCATGTGGATAAAGAGGTGGGAGTGCAGTAGGCAGTCCTGAGCTATTGTATTAAGAAATCCTTCTGCTCAAGGTCCCTCAGCTGCTAGAGTAACAAAACGTATCTATGAGAGGAGAGCTTTTGGTGCCTGGTTTTGTTACAATTCCCATGGTAGCAGGCTGTGCTGACATGCAGCAGTAATTCTGTCACCTTAGCTCCTGACATTACTGACAGCAGTTATAACAGAATAAGCAAATACATTAAGGGGCAGTTGTAAACAGGAGAGCCCTGAGTTGTAACTTTTTATAAAAACAATTCCTTGTGTAATGTTTAAAAGCACTTAAGCTTCAGGTACGCTATGCTACTGTTCTCTCCTGGATCCTTCAGGGGAGTTGGGATAAGTGTAGTTTGATGTTCAGTTCATGTGCTGTTCTGCTCTTCTGCCTGCTGCTCTTACTCACTTGTAAGCCAGGCCTTGAACAGCACAACAGTACTGTCCCAAGTTTGAAGACTCTACATTTAAAAACGGACAAACCCCCCCCCCCACAACTGTGCTTTAAATCTTTAAAATGCCTGAGATATAGCAGTTCTGGTCTTACAGCCCAGAATCCAGACACTTTGCTGAAAAAGAATTGTTTTACTTTGTGTAAAAATATCAATTTCAAGATACTGTATACTATGAACACTTTTGCTCAGAAAGGTGTCTGTCCATGCAGGTATGCAACACATGTAAAATGTTCTGTTTTCTTCAGGAAAAACAGTCAGTGTTATAACCTCTGTCCAGTGCAGAGTTGATCAAGAGGCATAATCATTAATTCATACCTGTTCATGAATGTCAACTCTAGAGATGATCACAGTTTATAGAAGAACAGTAAAAATATTCGGATAGCTGAATATGCAAGTCTTTAGAACCACCCTTGTGCAATTCTGAGGGAATTTTCCCTGAAACAAGAGTGCAAAGGAGCTACACGTGGAATTGCTGCATGCTGGGGAGAATAATTTTGAAAATGCAGAAACTGTTAATGTTTCCTGACTCTGGAAAGAGAAATAGGAGAGAGAGGGAGAGTGAGGATATTTCTCTTGACATATTCATGTATTGTGCTGGGTTTACAACAAAATGCTGGAATTCCCAGTGCAGAAAGAGGAGTTGGTTTCATGTTTGTGTTGCTCTCTTCTGTTTTAACAGTTGAGTTAGATTCTCTTTCAAAAGAAAAACAAACAAACAAACAAAAAAAAAACACAAGAAAACAAAAAACGTGAATATCAGTAAACTTAGTATTTGTTAGCAGTGCTTAGAAAGAGATCGACGGGTTTATATGGATAAGGCAGACCTAATAGATCCAGTACAGATTGCATGCTTAAGATGCTGATTGAGAAGAACTTTCACTCTAACTGTCCTATTCTTCTCCTCTGTAGGATTTCCCCCTCTCCATTTGGAGCTGTGACTGGGCCTTTGACAAATGCTCAATTTAGAGAACTCAGGCTTAAAATTGAGACTTTTAAAAATCTTTAATTAAGGCTTAGCCCTAGTTCCTCATGCAGGTCATTGTTTTGAACAAGGAAGCAGGACTAAAGAGTTAACTGCTTCCAATTGTAAGTACATCAGTGGCAGGCACATTACAAAGCGCTATACAATCCTGTAGAGTAAATGGTGGACAGCTCATCACAATTAGGCATGGTCATAATGAAGAGCCAGCAGAGAGAAAAGGGCATGGGGAAAAACAGACCTTTCACAAATGTTTTATATGAAGAGAAATTATAGCTAAAAAGGATAGTTAATTAGTTTACAGAATAGGTGGTAATGCCTTCTTTTTACAGAAAAGGAAAACTTTGAAAGCACAGAAAATGGGAGAGTTTCTAGCTGCTGATCTGGAAAAAGAGAAAACAATTTAAAGCAATACTGTACGTGGGTGTTTCTCAAAAGAGATTGTGGTGGGAAGTGTGTGATCTGAGTAATTTACTCTTAGCAGAGACAGTATGCACTGCTGTGTTTAGCAGAGACCCTGCATGTAGCCTTGTTTTCACTGGAATGCATCTGTATTATTACAGGTGCTTAAAAAAGACATAGATTCTTATGGTCTGTTTCCCAGCTTTGCATACACTTAGGAAGGCAAAACCCCATCTGGCCTGTGCTGAGAAGGTAGTATTGAGCAGCAAGGTAGTAATCAGCCTTGTGCTCCAGCCTTTCTTCAGTGTGCTGGCTGACCAGCCACTTGTAAAAACAGCATTCATTCTGAAATACCTTATTTGGGGGAGAAATAAAGAATAGCAGCAATCTGTAACACAGTACTTTGAGCATCAGCATGTGTAATTGAAGGTGTAGTGGTGCCTGTGAGACACAGCCTGTATGATGCTACCTGAAGATAGAGCTTTTCTAGCATCAGTGAAGCCTGCCAGGATCTCTTTTCTCCACAACTCCCCCGTGTGCAGCTTGGATGAGACAGATCTGTGTGCTGTTAATATATACACTGTCTCCACACAGGATCTCTCCTGTTTGGGCATGTGTGATGATGGTCATTTCTCTCTAAAGTCAGTTGAATTTCTTGCTGTTGGGGTTGCTTCTACTGCTGGCTTGGATATTTCTAGGTTATGCCATAGTTTCTGAGAATTGCAGTTTAGATGCAACCTTTATTTTGTAGTCTGGGATTTGGAAACTACAGTTGACACTCCCTATACCAGCTATGAAAATGGTGTTCTTTACCACTATCTCTGTCACGTGGCACAAAATAAATCTCATTATAGTAGTATGTGTATCACGCCCTGTGCTTGCCAAAAGGAAATATATTTGTACAGAGATCTTAATTCTCTATTGGTAAGTGGGTTCCTGTCAATGGGTGGCTGTTATGGGACTGCTTCAATCTCTTCTGCCCCACAGAAAGCAAAATGGTCTGTAGGGAAGTAAGGAAGACAGCAGTCAGTAGTGTGTGCACTCTATCTCTTGACACATCTAAGCTCTGCTAGTACCACTGCAGCCCTGATTTTACAAGTTGCCTGCTATCGCCTTCTCTCTCAGTCTCCAAGTATAAATAACGTTCAGTTACATATCCTTGAAGTTGTGAAACTGCCTCAACAAGCCCTTGTTTCTCTTGTGTTTTCGTTATAGCTGGGATACATTACACAGGACTTTAAAAAGCACTTGAAGTTAGTCTACTGTTATTGAAGTTGGTTGTAAGACCTGTGTGGGAATAAAGTTAGCATTTCAGCAGTTCTGAAAATCCTTCCTGGAAAATATTTCATTATTTTTGTTATCTGGATGCATTTGCTTGTCCTATTCTCATAGACAAAATTATAGAAAAGCATGTTGTCTTTCAGCATTGTTCCCTTGCAGCCCTCCAAATCAACGTTTCTGTGACTTCCCTTTTCATTAAGTCCTCCCTAATCAGATAACATCTCAATATATGCAGACAAAATGTCTTTGTGCATCAATTGCATTTTTCCTTTACAAATTGCAAATTGCATTTTTCCTGTGGACAAACAGATTAGAAATGTAAAAGATAAAACTGGTTTTGGTGGCTTTATTGGGATGTTTGTGAATATAAGCCGTTTAAAAATTAGACTTCATTAGTACAAATGTGTGTAGAAGACAAACCAAATCCACAGAAGACAGGTGTAAAATTGTGAGTTGTATCCAAATTAGATTTATTGGGTCTTTTGAAGCACTTTTGAAATTGTTTTTGGTAGGAGAAAAAGACATATTTGTATCATGTAGTATAAAAATGAAGCAGGGGGCTTGTCTTAGTTTAGGTTTAATATAGTGCCGATGTAGGCTGTGTGATATCAAAAGGAGGAATGGAGGCTGGTGCTAGAAGGATAACAGATACATAACGTTATTCTGAAAGATACTTTTGTCCTTAAAATAATAATATGCAGATAAAACATTGCAAGAAAGGCTTATGTGAAAATTTGGAAGGAATGAATAGGGGTTTGTACCATATTAATAAAAATAAAATCCTAGGGTAAAATAGGAAGTTGGAAGAAAATGTATTTTTCCACTCAGCCTTCTAAAAGTAAATTATTGTTGCTTTCATATCCATGGTTATGTAGAGACTACAATTTCAATAATTTATTCAGCTTCTCTGCAGAAAGCTATCCTCAGGCTGTAAAAAATCTCTTTAACTCTGGTCTTTAGATGGGTAGTGCATCCGTACTGGATCAGTCCACACCTGTCATCTTGCAGAAATATCCATCTCAGAACCAAAAACCTCTGAACTTCAACATAACAGAAGGAAGGTTCTTTCATACACTACCCATGAGCTGGGACAGAGAATTAAACATCTTTATCAGACCATTTCTATCAGATTTTTTTTAAATGTGATTAAGCAGTGAAGCACATTTGGAGGTGAACCAAACCCAAGATATCATAGCATAAATTATCCTGTGATAAGAAAAGTATATTTAAGAGAAAAAGAAGAGCAGATAATAAAAAAATCTTAAGTTTTCTTAAGGGTATAGTGACAGGGAGAGGCAACCATTGGAGAAGGCCAGACCTGTAATGTTTTTTTTATTTGCAGTTTAGAAGCAAAGTTTTAGGAAGCTCTTCTACTGAACATTGTACATTGGACTGGGCCCAGTGTATTCTAAGAAAATCCCCAGTCAGTTGTCCAGTAAACACTACTATAAGGATGGTTAAGATGAACAGGCCTAAGTAAGACTGCAGGCTCTCTGATATTGCACCACTGATGTGGGCAATTGCAATGTAGAACAACGTAGAAATCTCACTGTTAGAAAAGGTTTGGTTCTTCTGGAATGTTATTTGGTAAGACTGAATACAGCAGCCTAACCTCCTTCCTTCTGTAACGATGGTTAGAAAGTTCATGTCGTTTCTTGTATCAGACTGTGTCTGTAAACCAAGCTTTCTCATAGGCTGCCATTTAGCTAAACAGTAATAATCATGCCAAGCCCTGGTATCTGAAACATCTAACCCTGTTTGCTAAAATTTAAATGCCGATGTTTAGCTGGGAATTGTTCTTTGTGAACAGGTATTTTTGTCACATCAGAATCCAGCCAAATTCTTTTAACTGTGTGATTTATTCTTAATTGAAAATGCATTATTTAATCTAGACTTTAAATGTAGTTACATATGCCAACTTAATGCCACAGAATAGCCAAAGAATATTCTTAAGCAGTATGTCAGCTAAATTTTATTGCAGGTCCATTAGTATTACCATTAAGCTGCTGACTAAAGGTCATAATGAATACTTACTATTTTATATCACCCAGGAGGTAGAAAGCACAGCTGGAGTCTATTTCACTACTTGAACACATATAATACTTGACAAATCAGTGGATATGTCCATCTTATCAAAGCACTTTATCTGCCCAAGTATGTAGCAATTCTTCTAGTGTGCATTGCATAACAGGCTGCAGAACTTAAAGCAAAACAAATTCTTATTGAATGGTTAGTTGTTACAGCTCTATGTTAGGTGCTGCCTATACTTTTGTGATTGCGCTGATATTTTGAAAACTCAGTCAGGTTTTCCATGACTTTTGCTAACCAGTTTAACAAATAGGAAAAGTAATGTTGAAAGTTCTGATTCTAAAGATGATGGAAAAAATGTTCTGGGTTTTTTTTCTTGTCTTGATGCTTTACTGATACTGTTTTTCATATTTTCTCAATCTTCCCACACCATTCCACCTGTTGAGGTCAAGTACTGCTGGAACAGCAAGATTATGCCTTTAGTACAGTTAATATTTTTTTAAACAGCTGTTGCAAAAATTGTCCTTAACCAATCACAAATCAGTTCTGTTCATTTAGAATAGATTTTTTCAAAGGCATTTTGAGAAAAATTTATCAAAAGATGATTTAATGTATATAATTATTTAAACTTGCTTATCTCTTATTTCTTCTGAGGTGTGTGAGCAGGATGAATTTGGGATCTGTTCAGCTGTTATCTGTTTAATGGATTCTCTGTAGTTCAATATAATTTGCAAAAGAGAAGCTTTGACTTAAGAATTAAAATACTTGCTATTTGCCACTTCCAGGAGATTTCATGAGTACACACAGCTATGCAGGAGAAAAGGACAACTTCCTTATGAAAAGATATTCCACAGTCCTCTTGGTTCTATTTCTTATCCCTATAGAAATATCTGTGACACTACGTGCTACGTTCAATTTCACATTCATTCCAGCAACAATGACACTATACCTACTCATTTCTTATAGAGCTTTTGCAGTGTGTTTTTTAGCAGAGTTATTCAGCAGCAACTGACTTTTGATCTAAAATGAACTAAAAATATTTCATTATCAAATATTATCTGTGTGGGAGAGAAGGAGAAAACTTAGACCTCAGCTGTGTTTTTCTTGAGTATCTTCTTACATCAACTTGTTCAAAAGACTTATTTGCATTCAAATAGGGTTATATTAACAAAGAAAAGTAGGATCTTCATCTGGAAGACTGGCTGTTATGTCCATTAGGAGAGCAAATATATTTTCTGTTCCTTTTCTTCTTAAGAGCTGTTATTATTAGTTATCTTCCTCTTCAGTCTGTTATCACCCGGCAAACCCACAGTAGTTGATGGCAAGGCAAGAAAGCGTTATGGAAGAATACCTTCCTTGGTCTCATCATCCTTAATAATTAGGTAGGCCAGTAGCCACTGTTTATAGCAAGGTGGTATTTGAATGTTGATGTTCTCTACATCTCAGTCATGCTGGAGGTAGAAATATACCCAAGCTCTCAGAGGAGCAGTGTATGTAAGTGTCCCGAGTCCCACAGTTAATGTCAAAATACTTGCTTGGTCATCACCTCTGGTTGTTCACAGAGCTCTGAGCTGAAATGCTGCCTTCCCATAAAAGAACAAAACAATTGCATCGTAGCCTTACCTTACTTCCCCATCAGGCTACTCTAAACTGGAATATCTTAATCTGGAGAGAATGGCAAAACTGCATTGAGAAGCAGTGGAAATTGAAAATCACAAGCAGAAAAATGGGAATTAAAATTGAGAGTTATTTTAAGAGTACCTGACACTGAAAATCTAGAAGTTCTGTTTTGTATCAGAGACAGATAGAAGTCACACTTGGAATAAATGATTATTATGTTATACATACCCTTCTATATCAATTGGTAACTCCATTTAAGTTCCCATAAACTAGAAACAAAAATTGAAAAACGAAGCTGGCAGGATCAAAGACAACAGTTTTTATGGCATATTTAGTTACCAAAAAACGATCCTGCACCTCAATAATTGTCTAGCTCCTTTAACAGATGGATACTTCAAAATTCCTCATCCTGAAAAAAAATCACTAATGAATAAAAACACTTGCCAGATATGACCTAATAAATACTTTCACTGCACTGGGAAGGAAGCGTGTATTGTGTCCAAATACCACCTCAGAGCAATGAGCAACGTAAAAACCCTTTAATAGTTAATTTAGAAATGATCTTTTAAAAATGAACTTTTTTTTGTAGTAGTAGTTCAAGCAGTATTACGTGATCTCAATGCAGGAGTCCTAAAGGACATAGCTGAGGTGATCTCTGGTCTATCTACATTTCTGTTAAAGCATGTGATTTTTTTGCACATATTTTAAAACATGGGGTGATAATATTGTACCAGATTGTAAAACTGTAAATTTTGATTTGTACAGAGTAGTCAGCTCGCAATTGATTGCGAGTTAGCTAATGGAAAGGTTGATAGTGAATTCAATACATGGAATTAAAAATGGAAACCTGGTTATTGGCTGCCAACATACTTCTATGATGAAAAGAGTTCATCAAAGAAGCTTCCAGTATTCTCATGTAATAAAAAGTCAGTGAATGAACTGTATAGACAAAGAGTATTTAGGGTTCAAAAAACTGTAGATACCATGTCTGGATAAAGAGGAACACCAGTGCTTTGCATGTCCCTGCCGTATGAAGAAAATGAACTGTGAACAGGCTCACTGACAGACACCAAAGGGCTGCTATCAGTGGAGAGCACTCACTGCATTGACCATTTCCAAAGGTTCTGTAGAAACTGATTCTGGCCACAATCAGTGTCATTCTCAGTGACTGGACAGCAAGCACAATAATGTGGCTAAGAACACTTGGGGACCAAGATTGGCAGCAAATTATGAGGGAGGTCATCCTCAGGCTTTTATTACTTCGTATTATGTAGCATACTTTCTTGGAAAAATAGGTATTTTGACACAGACAGTTATATGATTGTACAAAGAAGATGAATTTAAACAGGAATGGCAACTGCGTCCTATAAAACAGGCATTGTCCTAAAAGTTGATGACGTCAGTGGAAAGAGCTCTGAACTGGAGTTCCTTTGGAGATGCTCAGAAAGTTCTGTTGTACTCTGGGTGCTTAAATGGCAGAGGTGGGTTGGTAAGTGATGTTACATTCTGGAAATAACTGTTTGCCAGTCAATACCTTGCTAACTGTTCTCTTATCTCTAGAATTTTCTGCGGAGTTATCCTGTTTTTGTATTTCGTGCTCCTTTAACTCTGTGTTATAGACAGACCGTTATGAAGCAGAAAAACTTAGGTAACCCAGCAATTTAGTGAAAAAAAATAACTGCAGAAATGCTGCCCTGAGATGGTCCTGTGGTCAAAGACAGTAAGGAAAGACCTGAGTGTCCTGGAGATTTTACTCGTTTCTCACAGGTTTTCTTTGCAGCTTGGAGCCCTTTTTAACAACCTGGTCAGAAAAAGGGAGAGGAAGCCTTGATCTCCACTCTTGAGGTGGATTTCCTCTGGGACTTTGTAGAAATCACACTCTGTACATCAGCCTTCCATTTGTAAAATAACGCCGGTGTCTCCCCAGTCCTGAAGGCAGTGTGAAGGTGAGTACATTAACAGCAGAGAGGAAATACTGCAGCAGTGGGCACCTTAGGGAAACCTCTCTGTAAATGAGACAAATGTGTTGTGTGAGGGGATATAAATGAATCGGCTGGGAGAAGCCTTTTCCTCACTGTCACTGCAGAGAAATTCCAGACAGGCTACTTGAAAGCCATCTGCACATTTGTTCTAAGGATATTTTTAAAAGCTTAAGACTTAATTTTCAATGTGTTGGTACTTGTATATTTGTGTGTTTCAGTTCCATTTAAGCACTGTGTATCCATTTACATTCAAGAATACATTCATGCTTTATTAAAGGTATACTCTGAGGTCCTAACATACTGGCTCCAAGTGGCAGTTCTACATTCATGCATACTTTATCCCTTCTAAAACATTTAGTTCTGTGTAAAACATTTAAATTCCTTGCTATCTGTAGGTACTGTGGCAGTCGTGAATGGCCAAAGAAAGCAAAGAAGACGCAGGTGTACCCTGCAAACAAAAAGGGTTTCAGATTAAGTATCATTTACTGAAAAACATTAAATCTTTATATGTCAGAAAACTGGAGTAACATTCAAACTAGTCAAAATAATGTACATGTATTTCTACAAATGGTCAGTGGTAAAAACTCTAATATTTATTTCTTTTTGTAGTTTTTAGGAAGCTAGAATCTTATTAACATTTTTTCCCAAATTCTTTGAAAGGTATAATAGCTATGTTATTTGATAGCTAACTGACGATAATTAGCCTATTATGATGATTAATGCTTATTCAGGACATTTAATTTGCTTGCTATAAGCATGGTGAGACAGCTAATTTGAAGATATGCCAAATGCAGTATTTAGTTTTTATATACAACATTTGTTTGGCTTTCCAAATGTAAAGTAATTGACAAAAGTAATCATAGCCATGGATGTTAGGTCAGCAAGTTTTCATTTCTCCTTTTAATAACAATGATGTGTTACTTAGTGAACCAATTAGGAAGGTAAACTTTACTTGCATTAAAAAATGCACAAGGCTAAGGAGGAATTTCTAAATTGTAGTTAATGGAATGTCAACTGAGATGCATATTCTGTCATTTTTGCCCAGGTGAAAACCATCTGTCCTAAACAGATAGCTATTCTCCACCTTCTCCCAAGGAAGAAGGATACAAGGTCATTTTTATGCACCTTCTGATCAGAGTTGTATTTATTTATTTTCTGATTTATGAAAGTCAATTAAACTACTGTGCCTGAGCCAGAGGTTCAAATAGACAGTGAAAGAATGAATTTCTTCAGTCGTGGCTACAACTCACCTTCACTTTCTTTTTTCCTTGGGGTAAGTCTATATGTTTGCATGGATCTAGGTCTTGTTTGACATTTTTGGAGGGGCAAAATTTCTTTGCTGCTTCTGGTTAGCTAGGCTCTTTGTTCCAAATAGCTGGGCGCAAAAGTTAGGTGTCAGGGAAAATTTTCACAGAGAGAGTAATGAGGTGCTGGCACACACTGCCCAGAGAAGTTAGGATACCCTGTTCATGGAGGTGTTCTAGGCTAGATTGGATGGGGCCCTGGGCAGCCTGATCTTGTGCTCAGTGTAAGCTTTTGTCTCTGTCCACAGTAGTGGTGTTGGAACCAGGTGGTCTTTGAGGTTCCTTCCCACTCCAAGCCATTCTGATTCAAACTGTTTTGAAACATTTGAAGTCTCCCTAAGTATGCCATAGGAGATGGAGCCAGTGGAAGAACATACAGGTGCTTGTAGGGAGAAGAAAATGTCTGCAGTTGTCTGGAAAGCAATCTGATGCCTTTGGAAGAGAGGAACAAGGTGCATTTCTTAACTAAAACTATTGACGTTTTCTTTAATGCTTTTCTTGGCTTTCAGCCTCTGTGAATTAAAACACTGCAAAAAGTCCTCTTGCATCACAGAGGAGTAGGTGTAATGTCCATGCAATGGTCAAATCTGCAGTGTAATCATCTCTGTTTGATAATAAACATCTCTGCTTGTTTTTTTACAAAAGGCATTTCTGACTTGTCTCCAGCAGCAGATGGAGATGAGGATCACTGGAAATGGAAGGATCTGCTTTCATGAAGTGCCCTAATTTTTTTCTTTGTAAATCATTTATCAACCCCAAATTTGTAATACCTGGGGTGTGTAGCAGAATATTTGTTCTCGTTCATGCTACTGTTTCATCAAACTGCTAAGAAAGCAAAGTGCCCGGATGCTTTCTGTCTCTGATGAATAAGGGGAGAAAGAGACAATTGTTCTCTCAGAGGTGATGACAAAACCCAAAGCTTCTGTCACTTGCCCAGGATCCTTCTAACATTTTGTTATTCAGAGGAAGCTGGCAGTTTGCATTAATCTGTATAAAAATAGTGGACCTATTTCTGTCCACTTGATCTCCCCTTCTCTGAAATGATCACAAGCTAATAGCACAGGTCAGAGCCTGCATTTATCCCAGCACTTCCACTCTCTTGCTGAAGCACTGTAGCATTTAGGACTTGTAAGGGGCCAATTAGTGTGTCCTGAATCCAGTTAAAGTAGAATATAGTGGCTATGTCCTCATCAGTAAACTAAGCAAGGCCAGACATTGGCTTGAGCACAGCACTACAAGCATTTCTAGGGCTTCCGTGCTACCAGGTTTCAGGCCTGGTTTTTATTAATGTCAGCTAGTTCTTTCCAGGACGATGATGCTTGGGTGCAGGTTTGGGCTGTCCAAAGGCTTTTTAATAAGCAGTGAGGATAAGAGAAGAATTTGATCCAGAGCCATGCTGTGCCATACAAGAAACAGTAAGGCTCCGGGAACTCGCTGGATATCTAACACCCACTAATGTTGTCTTTATTTTTCATCTGGTATCTCCCAATACTTCACCACCACCTCTGTAATTCAAAGGAGTGTGGGGACCAATTTAAAATCCATTGAAACAGCCTTTGGTGCTCTGCAGCAGATCCTGGATCAGGGCCAGGAGGTGAACTGCTTGTGGCAAGCTGACAGCAGTGCTCCCTTGGTGGGTGCCACTGCTGGGGGCGGTGAAGATCTTAACAAAAGTAGTTTGGCAGATTAACCCCGTGACAAGCTCTGAGCTCTCAGTGGGAATTGTCCCAGATTTTTATAAACAATTATAGTTCTCTATCCACGTCTGCTGGACTATTATATACTTTCAACATGAGAAAGCAAGAGAGGATTTTTTTTGACTATGCTGAAGCTCCTTCTGTCTTTGTACTCTAACTAATCTAATCAGAGATTAATTTGCTTCTTTATTAGCTCAGTATTCAAACACACACAATGTAGCTATTTTGTGAACTCACTTCTGAAATAGATTATAGCAATGTTTTGGTTTTTTTTTTTAAAGAGCCTGCTAGCATTGAGATATAGCCACTTAGTACTATAATAGTCGTGCATTAAAAATGCTTCTGATCTGGTATTACAAGGGAAAATTAACTGTAAACAGAATGGAAAAGCGGTACATCATGCTTCAGACTCAATCTTACTCTTTGAAGCTTAGAATTATTCAGAACTAGTACCTGAACAATTGAAGTACATTAGTCAGTAATACAGCTCTTATTGACAGGTGGAAAAAACAAAATCACCATTTTCTTAGTTTGATGAAAGTTGTTCCAACGGAAACGCAAATCTTGAGGAAAAGCATTTACATATTTGAATAGTTTAAATAGGCCATTCCATCTTGCTGGTAGCTTACATTGGGCAGGATCTACCCCAGTTGAGGCAAAGCTCTCAACTAAAGCAGAGAGATGAAATGCCCTCCTGGGAGAGGGGCTGTCTAAGAAAAGTCACCATTATGTTAAATTCCCCCCGTGCTTGTAGTTGAAAAGCAATATGAGTGCATTACTAATGGATAAATCTGACTGATGATTTATTAGAACAAATTCATTTTTTAAATTGAAACAGTTCAAGTTTGAAACGCATTGAAGCTAGAGTAGTGCTCACAGTGGGCTTTCTAATGAAAGAATATTTTATTTTTTCATTATAAATTTGACCACTTGTAATTGGGTTTTTTTGCTGTTGCTGAAAACTTAGCTTAAACTTGGAGGTGTTTGATATGGAGAGAGTTGCAGTAATCAGTATCTTGTGGCTTTTTCTCTCTTTTTATACTATTTCAGCTGTGGCTAGCTGCATTCTGCTCTCTTCTTTTCAAATACCATCTAAAGGTCCGTGGTTGTTTGTGTACCACAGATACAATTCTTTTGCAACGGAAAAACAAAAGAAAGCAATAGTGTTTTGAATGGAGGGTGCCTGATTGATAAGCTAGTTGGAGCCAAACCTGCTCTGGCTAATTGTCTTTCAAATGCCCTCATTAATCAAGCGGAGGAGTAACACTGACAGGAGGGCTGTCACTGTTCTCATGATTTCCTACCACTCACAGCACAGTGTGAGACCTGGCTGCATACCCAACTCGTGGCCTTTAAAGCAGTTTTAATGCCTGCTCGCTGCAGAGCACACCTGGCTTTGCTGGGATGGGGGCCTGCCCAACGCTGAGGCATCATCTATCCCTGGAGACCAATTTAGCAGTTATTTAATGATTCATAGCTTGATGTCTGGAAATGAGTGCTCCACACGATAACATACATAAACAAATTTAATTAGTTTTCCCCTTTTTTGCATAAGTAGCCACCAGTGTATTAAAACTGCAAACAAACCAGGTAGGCTGCCTGAAAAGTCATTGAAGCTGGTTAGCTTTGAAAAGGGACTATGGCAATTTCTTTCATCTGTTAGTAGTCACTGGTGCTGTTTGGCCAGCTCCTGAACTTGCTAGGTTTGCTTGATACTGAAGAGGGAAGCAGCTCTTGCATTTATTTTCTACTTACATGTGGAATTAAAGATTTATAGGAAAAATCTGCAAGCTGTTGCTGGTCCTCTTCCATTCAAAGGCTGAAGAATACAGAGATTTGTCTTGTTTGCAGTCTGTTCCAAGTATCACTTGGTAAATGTGAAACAAAGGTGTTTAGATATGGGGATTTTTTATCTCATTTCCACAACACTTAAACGCAGAGCAAAATGTTTCATGCTTAATGATTTATTTTTTGTTCCCGCCATTTTCAGCTTTGTGCAATTAACGCTTGTGAGATATTAAGTGCTATTTAGTTTTTTCCTCTGCTGTTACATGCTTTGTATGTTCCTGGAGGAAGATTCCAGAGTTGATTGTCCAGAATAACATATTGTCATTCTGCTAAGCAATGCAAGTGAATATGTTTCTGTGGAAAAAGCCTTGTTTTTCATATATTCGTATTGTGTGAATTTGAATACTTCAGTAACGTTTCATAGGGCTGGAAATTATCCAGTGAAACACGGAGTATGGAGAAGTTTTATATCAGATGTGATGCAGCAGAACAATATACAAGGAGTCATATGGATGAAAAGTGCCCTTTGGCTTTTGCTTTGCTTTGATGAGAGATCAGGTAAGGCTGCCTATAATGTTGAGTAATGTTTGATATTTTTGGACCATGAGAGATGTTTACTGATGTCCATTGACTTCTTGTTTAGTGCCAACTAGTTTTGATGCAAATGGAAGTACCTCTTCACGGTTTTTTCTGACCTGTTTTCATAGTTTTGTTCACAATGTGATGCTTTCAATCATTTTTAAGCACTGAATACTGCTAATAGCCACTGACTTTGGTAGCTGGGCATGTGCACTGATCAGCTGTGCTGACCCTCACCCAAGGGCATTCTGGTGAGAAAGGAAATGGATCTTGCTGATCCTGTCATTCCAATCCAATGGGGAAGTTCCCTGGCACAATTGTATTTACAGATGTTCTTGGTGGCTTGACCAATGCATTGGTATACGTGTATTTCAGATGGCACATTAGAAGAGTGCCTTCTGGTATAAAATGAACCACAACCAGTTAATAACCTATGAGTCAGTTCAGGTTTCCTGCAGTAACCACATGTAGACGTTTCGTCTCAGACTTGACCAAGGGGCAAGAAACTTAGATTTAAGAGAATATTTTACTCCCCACAAATGAAATCCAGCAAGTTCAGTGGAATTTTGTTATTGAGCTTTCTGGAGCCATCACCTTTCTGCTTCATCTCTTCAGTTCAAGTATCATCAGCATGAACACAATTGGAATGAAAGAGATGGTGGGGTCCAAGAAATAAGCTAGCTTTTGACCTTTCTTCTGGAAGTTTAACAGAGATAATCAGGTTGTTTGTGCCAATGTGTCCCATCACAGAAAGTATTTTCTTTGACCTGCTATTAGTTTTATATCCAGGCGTTTTATTTTATTATGAGAGCCAAGGCTCCAAGTGCTGTGATTTACAGGGCATGCAATTTACTTGGGTAGATACTTCCTCTTCGTTTCTCTCCTTAGTAGCCAAAGCCTAAGAGCTTTACAGGGACAAATTAAAGCCAAAGTATTTGCTCCTAAACTTGACAGTCTTCCGCCAGTACTGTGGAGGAAAACATTTCCATTCAACATCTTTAACATATTCATCTATGGACACTCATAAGGCTTTCTATTTAGTGTCACCATACCCCTTATAAGTCTGGGTTGTCAGGATTTTATTTTGGTAATAAAATCTTGTTCTGCTTTGAAATATGACTGTAAAGTCTTCACATAAGTGCAGAATAATTATTTTTACTGTATTAGAAAAACATTTCTTATGTGTCACTCTTGTCCTCCAGAATTTTTTTTTTTTCTTGCAAAGAAATAATACTGCACTTCTTAAAATTGAAATTGTAGACCATTATCTACTTGAGTGTAGAGAACGTGGAGAGGAATTGAACCGAAATTAATCTTCAAAAATAATGCTATGAACAAAATAGGTGCTGATTTCCTGAAGGAAAACACTTTATATTGCATCAGTGCACAGAGAATATAACTCCTTCTCCTAAAAAAAAAATTAAATAGAAGGAGCTGGGGGTTTTGAGAATGCATAGGAACAAGAAGCCTTCAGAAAAAGGGGCAATTTTATCAAGTCCAGCCGTGAACTTTAATTAGGCAACCTAAACCAACATACACTTCCTTTCTGCTGTTGCTAATTACAGGCAGTGTGATTGTAGCCCTGTAATTGTCATCCAGCAGTTTGTGCTGGCTCCTGGCACTTACTCTGTAGGGCAGAAGCTGTCTGCTTCTGCCTCTTTTCTCTTGTCCCTTTGAGTCTAGGCTTCCCAAATAAGGGTGGCTCTTCAAGATACAGTGAGGAACCAGAATTTGTGCTAAAGTACTTTTTCAAGAGCTCAGAGAGCTCAGGCCATTTTTAAGGCCTTCAGTTTTTCAGACCTTGTTGTGATGCTTGCTCACCTGAGTGTCTGTGTGCAGTGATGTGCTCCGTTGAGGAATGTAGAAATTCAGACATGAAATCTGCTAACAGGCAGTACACTTCCTGCTCCCTTCAGAGCATAGAATCATGAAGGTTGAAAAAGACCACTAAAATCACCACGTCCAACCTCAACCCATCCCCACCTTGCCACCAAACCATGTCCCTCAGTGCCACATCTACAATTGAAGTCCTACCACCTTTGAGAGCAACCAGAGCATCCCACTCAGCGTTACTGTGGGTACCCCCTCACTACTGGACTTGGTCCTCAGTGAGGCTGCTGGCAGCTTTGGCAGGGGCCTGTGGTGCAGCACGTAATCTCTTTTTTATATAGCAGTTGATATTTTCAGTATTTGGTTAAATGGCCAGATTATTTTTGTTCTGTCTGGTCTCTTAAATTCGATGTGTAGGAGTAGTGATTTCCCATGGTTACTGTGCAGCCACCTAAATAAAATACTTGTTTGGGAAATAAATTGTTAGTGATTTACACTTTGGATCTGTATGAAGAGTATTTGCAACACTTGTTTATAGGAAAAAAAAAAACAAAAAAACACCATGTTGCTCCCATTTGAGATCAGCCATGGGTTTAAGCTAAAATTCGGGTTAAATATGTTCCTTTCTGGCACTATTATGAATGATGGCAAAGAGTTTACACAGTGCTTCTGCAAAAGTACATTTAAGCATAGCATCTAAATGCAGGCAGTTACATACAACAACGTTTAAGATGTGCTAAAATTCAGTAAATGGATAGGACATTGGTAGGTGGCAGCTCCGGTTTCGGAGTTGGCATTAGACACAGATTTACTTGAGCCAGGGTTAGTATTCTGCCTTCACATGAGTGGGAGAGGAGAATCTGCCAGAAGGCAACTTCAACAAGATCAGTAACCAGATACCCAATAACTTGACTGACTGCTGGAGGCACATTTTGAGTAACTATGTTGCTCTGTAGCAACGCAGTATAGAGTGAAATTGCAGGTTAGGCAAACTGAAATGAATTGGTAGAGCAGAACAAAACTGATTATTTGATTGTTTAACTGGTCACATGCCCAAACTTTCTTTCTAATGATAATAGTTGTGATATATTAAAAATGAACAAGTTGATAAAGGAGATCTTAGTAGTGAAGAGAGTTTCACATCTTAGTTTCCCTTTTGTTTTTCCCATTATGCTTTTCTCGTATGTAATTTTAGTTACTAATCTAAGTCATTTTGTAAGCTTTGACTTCTTAAAAGCCAGAAGAAAAAAAATCTGAAGCATACTTAAAGTAAAGAAGTTGGCAACATATTAACTGGAATGTTTTGTAGTTTTGTGTTACAGAAATGCTGTTGCTGGCTCAGGCTCTGATTGAAAGAGATGGGGATACATTGTACATTGGTTAGAGAAGACATACAGCAAAAGGTTTTCATTAAAGGGAAAACGTATAGGATTGTCATTTAATTTAAATGCTGATGGATCATGGGTTAGATTCTATCTGAGGACTCATTTTAGCCTTACGGTATAGAGTATATCTGTGAATACAGTGGTAATGCTAGGTGTTTCTCCAATGGTTTATCTGTCTAAAAATAACAATTGAAAGGACCTTTCTGAATGTGCAATATCAGCTTTATCCCATGGGGAAAAATATGTATCTGGAAGATTTTGCTTATGAAAGGGAGACACACGCCACTGTTACTCTTTTGGTACAACATCCAATTTGCATGCTGCTACGAAGTAGGTTTAAAACTAAAAATTGAAATTCTGTGTCAGTGGATGTTTCTGGGAAGTAAAAGCTTGTTGTGACTATATGGAAAGAAAAATTACTGATGAAAGATGCTCATTGTGTTCTATAGCAATACAAGTGTATGTACTGAAAGTGCTTCAGTGATGGAGTCTGAAGAGTTACCCTGTAGAAGTCAGATCTGAAGAGGACAAAATAAACCAAGGCATTATTACTGCAACAGACAGAGTTAAACTCAATTTTGCTTTTAATTTTTTGTATTGTGGAGACTTATTGGTTTGGAACTGCAGCCAACTCAAGCAAAGTCAGTGTTCTTATACGTGGCAGGGTTTAGAAAATCAACAGAAATGTAGTTTGGTAGTTTGCTGTGAAAACTTCACTTCTACTGAACACTGCTGATTTATTGAAGATGTTGATTTGAGCTCCAGAAGCAGTAGGAAGAGTTCAGGAGTCTTAACAGAATATGAGATGTAGATGTCTAAATCTGGGGAAGTTACTGTAGATTCACTTTGCAGTCAATTGAAGAAAAATGGGCACTTTCAGAGAGTGATTCATCTCAGCCTAAAATAGGCAAGTCAGATGAATTGCCCCCTGGAGATGCCTGTTTATTTCCATTGACTGTAGAAAAGCCTACAGTGACAAACTCACAATTAAATGTCTACCCTTTGGATGTCTAAAGCTAGATTAGATGAATCCCAACATGTGTTAATAAGGACAGGTTTTGCTAGCTGTACTGGTGTTGAGTGACACCTCCCTTGGGAGGTATTCTGGCAGGGCTTTTCATAGAGTGAATTGAGAAGGTCCGACTGAGAAACTCTGGATGTCCCCATGCAGAATGATTCCAGTGCTGATTTTAAGCTTTTATTTCCATCTTAGATTCAGTGGTGTTTGATTTTCTTGCAGATGAAAGTAGCTCAATCATCCTTAATTATATTTTGTGTAATCTTAAAATTGAAAATTTGTATTATTCTGTGCAGAGTTAAGATGGCTGTCTAACCTTTTCAAAAGCAGATGACTGTCTGCTGTGTGTTGTCCAAATTTCCTTTCCCCATTTGCTGTGTTGCAAAGTATGGAGTTACGTCCCTGTTAACCTGGTAAGCATGCTGAGATGTGAGAAGAGGGAGTTTTTTAAAGAGTGGCAAAGAATGCTACCCTTGGAGAACATCTATAAAACTGAGCATCTAGCTACATTCACAATTGAAATCCTTGCTTTTATTGTTTTATTTAACACTTGTTATTAATGGACTCATTCCAGGAGGGATATAATGTTACAAAAAGATTTCAAGTCTTGATTCTGTATAGTTTGCAAATTAGGTAAACGAGAATTATCAGAAGTACTTTTCCTTAAAAAGGAAGAATCTTGATCATTCCGCTGTGCTGTGATACAATACTTTCAGCCTTTTAGGTCAGTGGATTATTTTCATGCTCAACTTCTTCATGTACAAAACAATTTGAACATAACAGACACGAGGAAGGAAAAAGTCCCAATAGTATCTGTGACTTTTTGTGTATTTTTTATTTCTCAGAGAACCTGCCATGCATATCATAATTAGAACTTTATTCTTGAGGTCATACTGGTTCAGTGAATTTATACCTGAGCTGACGCTTTCAGTTATGGACTCTTCTGTGTTTTCTGACAGTCTCAGATGGGCCAAACTGGCTCAGTGATTCAACATACCTGTCAGCCTCCATCCATCAAACTTTTTTTTCATGTTTTGAGAAATTTTTAAAAGAGAACAGAAATTGTCCTAGGTTCTTGAATATATGAAAGGATTTTATTTTAAAAAGCAAACAAACCCATAGAAAACAAACAAAAAACTCAACCCTTAAAACAAAAATCCAACCAACCAGATGTAATGCAGCGAGCTTAAACTACAGACTCTAGAAGATGCAGATTTGCTCATAAGTTCCCAAAGAAAGTCCTTTCTTATTTAACATTGCTCAATATTACCTGCTATGCACAAATATTCTTTTACAGAAAATGTAGTCATGAATTTAGCTGTTTGTAATTTACCAGGAAAATGAGGAAAATGCATGGAGAAGGCAGGCTTCATTCCTTGGATTTATGTACCTACTTCAGCAGGAGCAATAGGATTTCTGAACAGACAATGCCAATAAACCTTTGTATAATTCAGATTTAAGCAGATGAGTTGTATAACACTCTCTATCCTTCACTGAACAATTCTGAAATGAGAATTTTGAGGGAGTTCAGAGTAGCATACAAGTTGCTAATTGGTCTTATGTGTTGCAAACACGTCAAGCAGAGGAGGTCCTGGATGCCGATGTGCATCAGCTCAAGTGCTTAACAGAACCAGCTCTGTGCAGGGGGCTGCTTTGTGCACATTCTCTTTTAAATCAATTCTGTGTTAAGTCTTTGAAAAGAATCTCTGAAGGCTATTCCTCACTCCTGTCATTATTTTCCTACAAATTAATTTTTAAATTCTTCCACTGTTTAAGTGGATTTATCTCTACCAGTTATAGCAAAGAATAATGTGTTTAGAAGTAAGAGTGTGCTCTGTGTAGAAATTGAATGCTCAGACTTGATGAGGTTACCCTGGAAAAAGTGGATGCAGTGTGGTTGTTGGCCTAATTACCTTGTTCTTCTTGAATTCAAATCGTGCAGTTAGAAACAGGCAGTGATTTGAGCAAACACAACAGAAAGTTTCTTGAAGAAGCAAGAGGAAGTGAAATGGAAGGGCATGGATCTGCTCGTTTAGTGAAAGCAGTATTTAAATGTAAGCAGCCTTGGTAAAACTTACTAGTGGCTGGATTGGGAAAGTCAGCAGAAATGTACTTTGTAGTGTGGTGTGCTAACACCAAAATTACACGAGTGCTTTGGTTTGGGAGCAAAGTGAGGTGCAGGCAGTGGATGCCAGGTGGGTCATTAACATTAATGATCTGCAACTGCCGCAGCCTCCAGGCCTGCTCTGGTGGGTGGCTTTCCTTGCTGGTGCAGTAAGGCCTGGGAGGCCAGGGTTGGACTGCAATGGCAGATAAAAGACACCTGATTGCATGGCTACTGACTGCCATATCTTATACCATGCTTTGTGAATCACCTCATTTGAAGGAGTGGCAGTGTTGGTGCACTTTAGGTATCTTCAATACCTGGAATGCTCTTCAAAACTCATGTTGCCAGCTGCAAGGGGAAGATATTCTCCATATAGTATTACATTTTGTGCCTCCTAAAAGAAATGCAATATAAAGTCAGTTTCCAGTGTTCTTAACTTACCAAACATGTTATACTTTGCTTCAAACTCCAGCTACCTTGTTTTTATCTTCTTTCCTTCTCCCCATCATACCAGATTTGTCTTTCACTTACATACATCTAGAACATGTTTTCTAGTGAACTTCGGAGGAAAAACAAACCCAACCCAACATATGGAAACAAATTTGAATGCACTGAATTGTGCTGATAATTCTCTCATCCATAGGCTCAGTGAGAGCGGTGGAAATTGTCAATGTCATTATGGCAGCCCTGGTGATATAATCTTTGTCTAGTAATTGTGTGGTAGGCTGCAGAGAGTCTTAGCACTTGGCCTTTCTTTGTGCAATGCCAAAAAAATTTGCTTGGGCTGTGCAAGTGTCAGGACTCTTACCACCTTTTTGGACTCTTCTGAGAACAGTGGACTAGAGAAAATGAGCCCCCACAGCCACAGATAGTATAAACAGGGTAGATTTTAAGAGCAAAACTTCATAAAATTGCTGTATCATTTTAGCGTCAGAATTGTCACCAGCATAAATGCGTCCTTCTGCCTTAGGGCGAGGCCTTTGCAGTTAGTCCATTACCCTAAAGAAAACACTCCTGGGCCTTGGAAATATTGTTTGAAGCACTTGTTCATCTACTAATGTGAAAAATAGTGAAGTCTTTTTTTTTTAGGTAGTTTTAGAAGTCACAGGTAAGTTTCTGCTGAGATCTCATGTGCTTAAACTTAAGTTTGAGGCTTTCTTTCTTCCCAGTCATCTCTAGAATTACTTCAGAAAATGGAAATAGAATTTAAAAAATAAGTCAGAATGCTCACAAGGATTGAAAACATGCAGTGCAACTCACAAAAAATGCTAATTTTCAGTGACGAACAAAATTTTGAGCTAACTGAAACCAACAAGAATTTCATATTTTCAGTATGGACAAATTAGCACATCATTCAGATTTGTCACTGAAAATTCAGTTTGGACTTAATATTGTTGTGATTATTTTTTTTTTGCTTTGTTTTTCTTTAGATTGAGTATATACATGGATGTTACCATATTTAGCTGTAGTTCTAAATCACTGCATGCACCATGTGTGACACTGGAATGCTGAGTCACATTTTATTTCTAGTGAAACTCACACGTTTGTATGTAGCCTGCAGTTTCACATGATGCTTAGAGAAGGAAGCTGCTTGCTTAGACAAGGTCACTTTGGGAAGGTGGCAAGATTCCTTGAATAAGAAAGCCAGGCCTGAGGTGCCATTTCATTAGACAGCCCGGGATTCCTTCTTGTAGAAAAGAAGAGAAAATGAATGCTATGGAATTTAAGCTATTTCAGCTTTTCTGTAACCTGGAAAATGTTACTCATGGGCAATATTCTGTTGATGGCCACTATTGGGCCTAATGTTCAGCACATGTAAATTAGCGTATTTCCTTTGACTTCGGTGGAACTAAGTCAGTTTACAGTGTTGGAGAATCTGTCCCCTCAGCTTTCTGTAAAAACCAGTAATGAATTTAGATACGGGACAATAGTATGATCTGTCATAGCTCCAGTTTCCAGGAGGGAAAAAAAAATTAATGTTCATATTTGTCCCATTAACATGAGACCAGATTAAACTGTGAAAAGGAATCTAAGTAATTCAAATAATCAAATATAGAAACGCTGAATGTAACAGACTTGTTTTGTTTTGCAGTGAGTGTTTTCTTTGTCAAACTTTGTAACTTCTAGATAGCTAGCTAGTTTCCAAAGCTTCTAACATCACTTGAGCACCTGGAATGGAGTAAATGGAACATATTAACCTGAAAACAATCTGAAATTTTTGCTTTTTGATTTTTCCCTCTCTCCTTCTCTCCTTCTCTCCTTCTCTCCTTCTCTCCTTCTCTCCTTCTCTCCTTCTCTCCTTCTCTCCTTCTCTCCTTCTCTCCTTCTCTCCTTCTCTTTCTTTTTCTCTCTTTCTTTCTCTCTTTCTTTCTTTCGAGTAGGTCTCCTGCAGGGGCTCTGAGAAATGGGATGAGCTCTGTGAACTGGGTACATTCCTTCTGCCTTTCTATTCTGCTCCCATTCAGCACTTGTAATGGTAATGAAGTCTAATTACAAATGCATGTGACTGCCTGTTGTAATCTGTCAGTGTGTTTCTGAAAAACCTTGTGCCAGTTCAGTATTGGTCATTAGATAATAAGGATTGATAAAACGTAAGGGGTAAAATGTTAAAAATGCTACTATCGATTAGAACGCACCTTAATAATGAAACCATGGGCCTGGGGACGAAAGCCATGGATCATTTTGACAATTCGGCCTTAGACTGTGGATGAGACAGAGTGGGGACAATTAATCCCTCAGAGCCACAAATCACAAATAAAGTAGTTGCAGCTCATTACAACCTGACCTTGCTAAACGGCCTTGAAAACATAAGTGACCTTCTAGTATTGGAAAAGATTACAAAGATCTATTGAGAAATATCTTTAAAAAAATTTTTTTTAAAAATGTTTGGGAACCCCGTGACTTAATTTTAACAGAACTGTCTTGATGAAAGAAGCTTTTAACTTTACCACCTTTCATGAGCTAAATTGCAAGCGTCTCATGGAACTGATGGCAATACTGTAGGGAAATGTTCGGGAAAGATCTTAAAAGTCAAAAGTCTTGCTCTCTGCAATTAATCAGTGGAAGAATGTGCTACAATAGCTTTGAAGAGACAATGGTTTCAATGAACTATCTGGTAATTCCAGTTAGGTGTTTTATAAATGATCTGGCATTAATGGAGCACTGCATAATTACAGGAAAACATACTCCTTTGTGCTCTGCAACTAAGTCCCTTCTCAAAACTGGGGAATATGTTCAGCAAAGTGCTTCATGAACACCCCTCGTGTTCCTTCCTACTTCTTTTTAAAATATCCCAACGTGACAGTGAGACGAGGCCACACAATTTGCATTTCTGCCCATTCACATGTGCTGCAGATGTTGTTTGACTAAGTGGAGTCATGACTTGAATACCTTGTCATGGGCTAATGTGTGTAGAATTCACAAGGCATTAAGATGGGTTATTGTGTGACTAATCAAAGATTCCATGATAAATAGCTCAATTCCTAAATGTTCTGCTTAGAACTGTACATAAAGTACTGAGTTGCTAGTGAAATAGTCCAGTTTAATGTCATGCAGGTTTAGCTCTTACATATTGTTTCTTCTGACTGGGCAAGATGGTGACATTCCTTTATTTCATTCTTGAGGAGAGCTAGTTTTCACAATCTCTGGTATTGTGGTTGGGCAATGTGTTTGCACTGCTGATTTCTTGGTTCTTTGGACTGGGCTCATGTGTGACTTGTTGCTTTTTACTTCTTTTCGGTGTATCTGAATGAGATGTTACTAAATGTCTTCAATATGTATAAAAGTAGGCCTTCCCTGAATACCCCTTTTCCTATAATACCCACTTCTTTGTAAATACAAGAAACTTGTAGCTTTTCCGTGCCTATTCTAGACAAGAGAGGATCTCTTACAATGCTGAAGGCTACCCGTTAAGAATGCTCTATCCACACACCTCCCCGGTTTTGGTAAGAGAGATGCAAGCAGTGTGACTTTGGAAGTGGCCACATAACTGCTGGCATAAAGGAGATCAGCTCTTAGTTCCGTAGCTCTTTCTCATTTATGGAGAGAGATCAAGTATCATATCATAATATGGAAACAGCAGATGAGCACAGATCTGCTGAAGCATACTGTCCCTCAGAAATGACACCTGGTAGGTAATATTTTCTGCAGTGATGCCTACTATGAGATGGTCCTATGATTCTTAGCTCAGTGCAGAGGACATTGCAAGAACTAGCAGAATGTATCATAAGTGCAAATGAGCTCCATGCGTGGAATAGGTGGTTTTAATCCACTTGCTCTGTAGGGAGTGAGGTGAAGAAAGACCCATGCTGTTGCTAGAGGAAAGCCTGCTATCACAGCAGCTGGATCTAAGGCAACCTTCATGATTGTTTCACCTTGTTATTACCCAGGTGGGCTTCAGCCATGCTGGATCTCTTGCATTCATGCTGGCCTTGGATGATCATGCTTTCTGTGTAGGAAGTAACAGAGAGATTGCCATGTGTTGTCACCCTATGTAACATACTGCTATTGGCTCTCTGCTTCTTTCATCAGCCAGGAAGGCAGATGAACAAAATGGTTGAATCTGAAGCCGTGTTTGTTAATTGTGCTGTGACAGCCAAGGAAAAATATAACCTATCCCATTGCTTTAATAGAGCAACTAGATATGGTCAGAAAGCGTATGTTTTCAACAGCTTGATCTCTGAGCTGTCATGCTTTTTGTGTGACATCCCATCTCTTAACATCCACTGAGGAAGAATACTTCAGGGGCCAAATCCATTAGTGGAACAGAGACTCTGTCTTCAGCAAGGTGAGATGCCAAATTGATCATTTTTGTATTAAAACCTGCAGTACTAAAAGTACTTCAGAACTAAAAGTAGAAATCTTTGAAGTATCTGAGGACTTTAGGTGCTTCCAACAAATGGAGAACAAAAGCGATTTTAAGGTGCAAAGATATGAGTAAATACCTCAGAGTACCAGCCCTGTATTTTGGCTTTAGTGCCATTCCATACAATGCATCTTTACAGGCTTTTTTTTCCCTCTTCCCTTCTGTAATCTTTTTTTTAACAACATATGGAATAACAGATTAAAGGGTACAGAAACATGAACACCGCAATAAAGCCAAGAATTCAAAAGTTAAAATTTTAACATATATATACACACATATGAATACTATCCACAAAGCCTTAATTGGGCCCCCTTTTGTATATACATTTTGATAGTGCCTCTAATTACATGGTCACACACTGCTTTTTCCCATGGCCCCCTGCGTAGTTCTGTGCACTAAGTGGAAGGTGTTTGCTGAATGAGCACAGCTTTAAGTTGTTTTTATTCTTGCTGTGGCTCAGGTAGTCCCAGGCTCTCTGCACTGTACGCTGCTCAAGACTGAGACTGAGCACAGAATTGCTGATTTCCTCATGGGCTTTTCCTTGCTGTGTGTTTTACAAACAGTAACGCTTATTTTTGAAATGTGTTTACTTTGAGATGGCCAATGAAGCTCTTCTGCTCTTGCATTTGAAAAATAGGTGGCTGGGTGGTTCAAGCAAGGAGTTGCAGAGCCCTGGTGTTTTTGCAGCTCTCCACAGCACAATGTGTCTAAACCTGTCTGCCCACAGACTCCAGTTTGCTGCTAATGAGTGCAATCTGATGTGATTTGGAGCTCTTTCTCAGGACCCAGAAAGTAAAGTTGCTACGAATAACAAACTCTGTGAGAAAGCTAGTGCAAGTAACTTGCCATGAGTTTTTTTAGAACCAAGTGGTCAATACTGACCCTGATCTGCATGGGCAGAACTCTAGTGTGCTAACCCTGACCATTCAACCCCTGGCTTAGTCCCTTGACTAGCTTATCTTGTATTTCCAGGTCTCTGCTAACAGCAGGTGAAGATTGTGTGGGCAGGCAATCTCCTTCTCTGCCAGACCCAGAGCATTGGTTTGGGATGAACAGTGTTGGGATTACCTGGGAGAAGAGGTCATTTATTCATAACAAACATGCAGTGGGTGAGGGCTGTATTAAGATTGTGGAGAGGATCTTAATGATGTCATCTCAAAACCCCAGAGTGCTTCACTTTGCGACCTTAGCATTCTTCTAATGTAGTTTGTGTGTACGTGTTTAATATCTATTGTTTTTTCACATATAAAAAGATGCTAACAGGCTGTACACTTCAAATACTTTTATAAAAATTCTGAAGTTACCTTTCTGAACAGGTTTTTGAAATCAATACAGAGAGAGCTGCTAACAGGAGGTAAACTACAAACCACAAACACTTTCAATAGGATAGCTCTTTTTATATCACATTTGATATCATTTTCACAGCATGATCTCTACTTTCATACTGTGATAGCTTTTACCTGGAGTTTAGATGATTCATTTTTGTAGTGGATACTTAACTTTTATATGAGGAAAATGCAAGAGAAGCCAGCACAGCATTAAATGAACTATAGTTGCAGCATTAAATGAACTACAGTACAGTAATAACATAGAATGCTCAGATCTTTGCCATCACACAGGGTTGGACTCATGAGTGCTCTATCGATCCGTATGTGAGCAGATATGGAAGTCTGGAGTTTTTCTCACTGCCTTTTGGCCTATCTAATTCAACTTTAAGAGTATATTGAAGACTTGGAACTTACTTAGTAATAGTTAGAAATCCTTACAAGATTCTGCTTGATAGTTAGCTATGATTTCCTGTTGGTTTGGATCATGGAGATTCATGTGCCTACATCAGTATGTTTTCCAGTCCTTTGCTTCTCTGAAGCTTTTTTTTTTTTTTTTTTTTTTTTTTTTAAGAAATTTGGCAATCCTATTCTTGCACTGACTTTTGCTGAAAGTACTGCAGAGGAGGGAGAGAATTTTTTATTATTTTTAATATTTTATGTAGATAGTGATTATTCTTTCAAAGACATCATGATTTTTGTGTAATGTGAAGGGAGTGCATGATTTTATGTCTGATATATATATATATATATATATATATTTTTTTTTTTAAACTGTAAAGTGAATGCTGGAGTTGAGGTTTTATGGGGCTCCTCTGCTTCACTTCTGTTTTTACATGCTTGTCATTTCCTAGGAACCATTTAAAATGAAGTTTTCTGCATATGGTCCCCCAACAGTTTTTTCAAGTGAATGCCTCATGTCTTCATATTTCTGAATAATGCAAAAATGTAAAACCAAAAGCCATTGTTGTGGTCCTGCTGAAAGATGGTTCGAAGACAGAAAATCAATAGCTTGCCTTATTTCTTCTGCTCAGCCCATCATCAACTTCCCTTTCTTCAAGTTTCCATCATACGCTTTTCACTTGTCCTCACCAAGAAAGATGCAGGTAAAAGAGCACTTCAAATGGCCTGACAGTCACATGCTATTAGAAATCTGTCAAACACAAGACTGTTCATCAAAAATCATCTCAGCTTCTGAAAAGAATGAGCAAACTGATTTATAACATAGGTCTGATAAGGTTGAAGTGGACTCATTTTTTTTTTAATAGGGTTTAAGACTTGTGTGTGTAATTTAGTTCTTGTGTTAGAAACAACAAGAAGAAAAGAATCCTTTCTTCCTTATTCCAGATGAAAAAACGATTACTGAATCTAAAAGAAATAAAAACTCTCTTAGCTTTTCTTCCGCTTTTACAAACTGAGAATTGACTTGACTCTATCAAACAGTATCTTCCAGCATTGCAGTTGGTCAAAATGAAGGTGTTCATCCCTTTCTATATTTGTCATGATTAAATAGATTAAAGTAATTTTGAAATAAATGAGTCAGTTGTTTAAGCAGTACCAGCTTTGCTAATAGGTGAAAAAAGGTCTTATGCTGGGGTTTCACGCATTGCTTTCTGCACTCTTCTGACCTAAATAGAGTACTGTGTTGAACTGATATTCCTGCTGATCCCTGGGGTTCTTAATTCATGTATTCAGAAAACTCAGTGCTTTGTATTCCTTGAGATACACCCCACAAAAGCTCAAATACACACAGAAATGCATGCTAAAGATGCCCTTCTTGCACCCCACCGGTGTGATCTTGACTCCAGGCAGGAAGGAGGTTTGCTTTCCAACTCAGTCATTGTACACACGGTCTTGAATGCGGCTCTTCTCATAATGTGGCTCTGTTTCAGGACTCTCTTCTTTCTTCTTCTGGAAGTCAGGAGACAGATTCTGCCTAATGTATGTTTTACAGTGCAGATAGGACTGCAGTGCATGAGCTCTCCCCATTCTGCCATTTAAGAATTGCGTATCTGAACTCATTTCTAGCAGGTTAACTTATTTCTAACCTTAAAAGGAATAATGTTATTACCACAGCCACCTAACATAATTTTTATTTCTAACACAGGGATCTTAGTCAAGGTCATAGCCTGTGAATGCTAGCAGCTGTACAAACATGTTGTGACAGCTGTGTTTCAGAGAAGGAGCTGTAACTCCTAAGAAGATGGCTGACTGTGCCTTAGAGATTGTCTCTAACGTAAAATAATTGTCCCCCAGTGTACAGGTTTCCATGAAAATACTGGAATGTGTGCAGCAGGGGGTTGATTTGTACCTCTGGAGAATTCTGCACAAGAACTCAAAATCTTGGACAGTTCTATGCATTCCTGTTATTCTCTCACATGAATGGCAACTCTTTCTCCTCATCTTTCAGCCTGTCCTTCCTAAGGAGCTCACACCCCCCCCGAGTGCAGCGCTCTGGTAAGTTATCCATGATCCCAATGAGATTGCAGCCTTGCTGCCACACAGAGACCTCTAATTATTCCTCTTTGTTTCTCTCCTGCTGCATGCGTTAGTGTTAACAGGCACTTGAGAGAGGCAGCCGGTTGTGCTGATTTCATTGTTCATGCTTGATGTAGGTCGCTATCAGCTTTGTATTGTTTGTTACAAGATGTACTCCCCCGCTCCCATCACCCAGCATTGCTTGCCAATCCAGTCCACTGCTTTCTCAGTTGCTTGTGGAATAACGTCAGAGGTGATTATCCTAACTTAAAGCACGTGAAACTATCTGTGATCCACTAATGGGAAATTTAATGTTGCTAGAAGAACTGAATTTTGGCTATGAGCATGTACATCTCTAAATGTTAAACAAGAGTCTAAAGATTCTTGAATCATGAAGTTTCTTTCTGCTGACCTACCATTTCCTAATATCAGCAGAAGTCATAAAGGATCTTTGAGGCTGGAAGAGGTTTATTGTATGATGAGCTCATCTAGGACTACGTCTGTGCTTGGAGCTGCCTCTGTGCCCTGCACCTTCTGCTCCATGCTGCTTTTGATGTGGGCAGTGGAGCAGAGCAGCACCCCAGTAAAGATACATTTGGGCCAGGAGGTTGGCAGTCTCCCTCTAGGATGTTTTTGCATGAGGCAGGGAATCTAATAAGAATCAAAGGTGGCTGGAGGAGAATCCCAAAGCTTTCAGATCCTAGAATCCCTGCAGTGAGACTTCGGTTGCTGGTCTTAACTTTGAACAAACAGGTCAAAGACTCCCTGTGACAGTCTTTTAATTTAATTAGACTTCTTTATTTGATTAAAACTGCCTTTGATATGGTTTATTAACAGTTTCAGTTCCAAATTAACATTTTACCACTACAAATTAGGATATTGGTCTCTGACCTCCTCCCTCCCTTTTTTAAATCTCCTTAAGAAAGGTTTTAAACAAGTCAGCGTCTCGCAAAGAGAGAGAATGCAAGTTAAAATATAAACTAAACATATTTCTTGCAGAAATAGGTGCTCAGACTCTTTGATTGCATGCAGAGATTCTTTAAATGATAAAATTGTGTATTATCAGTGGAAGGGAAGGCCCTGTTTTTTTCCTTTTCCTATAATGAATACTGGAACATGTAGAGGCCACTGATAATTGAGTTAGAAGAACCCTGTCTGTGCTCATAACATCCTTGTTATGAAGATTTTGTTTTTTTTAAAGCAGTTGTTAATGAGCACAAGGTGAAGTTTCTGAAAAACCAGATAGCTTGAGTCTTAAACTGCATAGTGAGCCCTAGCAGGAGGTTTCAGGTCGAATCAGAATCTGCATATTCTTAAAGTCCTAAGTGTGCTGTTGAGATGCTGTAAAGAGAGCTAGATACAAAATCAGACTCGTTTCCTCTTATCTTCAAAAGAAGCGTGATATCAGCTTCACCATGAGCTAGAATTTGCCCTGCTATCTGATTAAAACATTGTTTACCAATAAAATATGGGAGAGTCTCGCTACCTGCTCCCTTGCCCTTGCACTGTGTGCAGCAGCACTCTGTCTTCAGTTGTGGCTCACATGGAGGTGCGTGTTGGCTCAGAGCAGCTTCTGGCTGCCAGCAGAATCCTGCTGGGGCACTCAAGCTGAGGGCTGTGATGATCTGTCTTACAACACTGGTGGTCATGGAAGGCTTGACATCGCAAATTAAGGGCAGTGAGAGTTTCACTCTCCATCTCTCAATCTACTCACGTTCACTGCCTGAGTCGAAGAGTCAACTTCAGTTTTACTTGTAGGAGCTGTCAATAGGAGGAATAATTAGGCATCTGTCATTGAGTGAAACTTAATGAAAATACACCAAGAATTGATGGTGTGGCTTATTTTCAATCAGAATTAGAGAAATGGTCATTATGAGTATCCATCCCTTGTGTGGGAACTGCTGAACCATGGCCTGAAGCTCCTGATTGATCACCTGAGGTGAGCAATGAGTCAGCCATGGGAGCACAGGTGAAGGCAATTCTCCTGTGCTGTTGGAAGGGGTGGAACCTGGCTCCAACTCTTCTAGATCCATTTAAGAGCTGACTACCAGTAGGGAAGGATCTCTTCTGGAGAGATCATCCTCTGGAATTCACAGTGAGCCCAGGATATGGGTAAGTATTCTATCTATTCTCTTTTGGTATGAAAGCTGCTTAACCAAGCTCTCTGGTATATATTGTAATTGTAACATCTGTATATTCATTGATTATACACCTCTCCTCTCGTTTTTTCAAATACAGCCCCTCATCACAAGAAAAAATCCTCACTTGGGCAGAGCAGTTGACAGCAACTTCTTAATCTGCTGATTCTGATCTCAGCATCCTGAGTAGGGGGAGATATGTGTGCCTTTGAGCAGTAACAGAGTTGTGGTACCTACCAGGACTTAAACTGATTGTCTTTCAAAAGATTTAATTATGAGCAGGTGTTTATGTAAATGATGATTCTGCAATTTGCCTAATAGTGTTTTTTCCCTGCTCCTATTATTCATTTCACTATTTCAGTGGTGGCATCCAGCTGTGATCCAGATTTACAGTCAGGCCGTTCTTTATATTTAAGTTCTTTAAAAGGTAATATTTCACCTAATAGCATCCAATAATGACATTTGCATTTTTCTGCATGTGGAAGTCACTTGAATGAGTTCTGTGTGCTTGAAGTAAAGTAAATGACCAAGGGAGGTAACCACCTAGATGTCCTAATCAGCTCGCTTTGTTCAGTGAAATAAGCAGCACGTCACGTTAGATAATATAGCCAGCTTTTCCCTAGTAGTAGAAACTCCTGCTCAGAAAAATCTTTTAAAATTCTTTTTAGTGCTGCTAAAGAGCCTACATACAAAGATTTTGTGACATAGCACATGTGCATTAAGCTATGCAGCAAATGAAATGCATCCCTGAGGACATCATACATCATATGTAGAGTACCCAAAAGAGAGTAATAGGTGTGAGCAGTTCGTTTTTAAGTGGTGTTGTAGCAGATGTAGCTGGGCTACCATCTTGCATTCCTTTATCAGAATAGCAATGATGTATTTGGTCTGGCCAAGCTTACCACAGAAACTGCTGTGGAGTCACAGAAACTGCTGCGAAAGAGAGACAAAATCTGACAGATGTGACTCCAGAGCATCTTGTTGTAAACCCCCAGTTTTGAGGGACACGAAGGGCTTTAGTATCACTGCTTGTCATCTTTCTCCTGAGGTGGCCTCACTTCCTACCTGTTGAGGCAGCAATAGCTCTCTGCATCTTACCAAAATCTCTCCATACACTGTTTTCCTGATTTGTGGCCTTGTTCTGAGCTGCTCATTTTGCAGAGCAAGTTCTAGAGGTCTCAAAAATCACATGATTTTTAAAGTAGAGTTCATCCTTCCTACTTCTGTAAACAAGTTGCAGCCACAGTCAGAGTGCACATTGTGGTCCAGGTTATCTTAAAATTATCTTAAAACTGTCTTGACTTCCTATGTGAGTTAGCAGTTGGTGTGTGTGACCAAGGTGAGTGGGCCAAGGGGAACCATTCTCCTATAGCAGGAGTCAGTGGGACATCGTCACACCAGATGTAGCAGTTACACTGAGCTGACTTGTTTCCTAATTGTACTTAGTCAGCATGGTTAACTTTTTTGACAAGGGCTTTTTAATTTAACATCCACTCTTGATAAAGTATTGTAGACAGTAATAGCAACTGATAGTGTGCTAACGATGCTACAGTGTTTTTGCTCACTTTTTCTAGGAATATTTTGAAACTTTCATTTTCAATAAACCCTGAACTGCTGCTGCCCAAAGAGATAGGGAATACAACAGAGGATGTGACCTTTCTGAATGTTTTCTTATCAGGCAGCATAAGTACTGTATGTCCCACTAAGCTGCTTCAATAGAACCTTGTCAAGTTATCATGCTACTCGACATGTTGCTGATAATGAATACATAAAAGCTTTAGATATTGAAGACTCAGAGGAAATAAATAAGATTTACTGAAAAACTGCTCAACATATATCCCAGGGCCACATTTTTTTTCCATGTGGGTTGTCTGCTTCCTTTGATCCTTTAGATAAATGGGATGATGCAGGAGTTTCAACTTCTTGAAATGTAAAGTGCAGATGTGGGTAGATAAATGTAGAAAGTAAATGGTCATCTATCTCAGTTGCAGAAAACTCAATTCCATTGTAATTGCATGTCTTATTCTTCCAAACTGACTGACACTTTGCTTTTCTGCAACCACACGCTGCTTTTGTTGGTATTTGAAATATCTTCTCTTGTCCTGTGTTTTTATGAGGGCTGAATGTTGGGGAAGAGTCATACTCATAATTTTGCCCCAGTGTATATATAAATTCTTTCAGCTTTAAAGAATTAATGAAAAGCCATCGAAACAAAACCCACCAAACAGAACTAGAATCAGCAACATCCTTTGAGTTACTGGTAGATGTCCTTCAAACCTAGGTACTGGAATGCACTTGCTGGGAGGCTGCCCAGGCTTTGTCTGCTGACTCCCACCAACAGGTGGGAGGGAGCAAGGGTGCGAAATGTCAGGACATCTTAAAGAGGGATAAGGAGACTTAGTCCTTCAATTCTTTTTCACTTTGGTAGCCACATATGTATTGAATGATTGTGTCTAGGTTATCTGGGTCTAGATAGCCACGCTGGCTGAGTTTGACTGTTTGCGAACACTGACTGTTTGCTTCATTAACAGTCTCCCAGAATAACAGCTGACAGTGCTGAGCAGATGATTTGTTGCAGAGAAGCTTCTGAACTTAGGATGTAACTTTTGATATTTATCAAGGATGTCTTTGACAAGAACAGGTTGTGTGCCTCTGATGGTAACTTAATACCTTCTGAATCTGATCTCCAGAAAGTCTGACTTGGAAGAGCTGTACAATTTATGACAGCTTCTTAAATACCTATTAAGGTATTTTTAATAATCTCTTCACT
>NW_024884586.1:3332177-3474677 GCF_019232065.1 Centrocercus urophasianus
AACAGAAAAATACCAACGCATTCTGTTCTCTCTCCAATTCCTTGTTTTTCATTCCTTTAGTGAAGATGACTTTGAGATTTGCTTCAAGTTTACTCATTTAGTAGGCTACTATATGCTTTATACAGAAAACAAGAAATTAATATTTTCTTCTTTTAAAAGGGTGCCAAGCACATGCAAATTACTAACTTAAGAGGCACCTGTGGAAGCTGCTCATTATTTCCTCCTTTTGCTCTGAAAACCATCTTTTTCTAGGAGGCTGTTTTCATTCTGAGCTCCCGCTGTATGTAAAGAGACAGTCTTATATCTGGTATCCTTGGCTGAGGCTTATTCTTGTGTTTAAAGTCACCTCTTGTATTTGACTGATCAGGAGGAGGTGGGAAGTGCTATTAGAGCACAGTGGCTCTCTCAGTGGCTGTAAGCAATGATATCTAACAATGCCCTGAGGAGCTAGTTAAAAAGTGCCTCGCACACTCAGGAAAGCTCTTTAATGTAACTGCATTAGGAAGCTGTCAGTTGCTTGTTGGGCAAAACAGGCTTTTTTGAGCTACAAGGATTATTGAAGCATTTGTTACACAATAATTTGGAAATCATAATAAAACATTTCTAATTTTATTCCCCCCCCCTCCCCACCCCTCCAGCAAACAAGTAATGGGTGCAGCACATAGCATGCCCAGAAAGCACACTTCAGAGCCATGAAGTCTTGTTCGTTGTCCTAATTGGGAGGGCAGGGGGTAGTAGCTGGAGCTATTTTTTTTAAAGTGTACTTTCCAGAAGTAGAATTTTCTAAGGCAGAGGTAGGAAATAACTTATTTGTATTTTTTCTACTTCACCACTCCCTCAAACTCTTCCGCAAATGCATTTTAGTGTTGTTCAAATGACAAGTTAAATGCTCATGAAGTGTCAGAACTCCAGTAGGCGACTTAAATGTTCTCAATGTTCCCTTGTAACAGGAATTACAGCAAAAAGGTGACAGACAAGCTGAGGCTAGATATCACAAACATGATTTTGTCTGGTAAAGGTGCTTAGCAGCAGGCATCCTTCTGGGCTTTCCACAGGTCAAAGTCTTACATGGTTGAAGAGATGAGGGATGCTTGAAACATTAAAACAATAAATCAATTTCTTTTATTTTTATAAACTGTTTCTTTAGACTGGTAACTTGTACCATCTTGACTTCCTTCATGAATTCTCTTTGGCTTTGGAGAAGTAGGAATCTGGTCCAAAAACTATACATACACAAGCCTTTAGTAGTTATTAGGGAGCTGATAGTTGAATGGTAGGGATGTGCTTGGGTCCAGATACACAACATTGTGCATCTTAATATCCTTCAGTTAAGTTAATCTGAAAGTAAAAGAAAAATACCTTGGCATCAAGGAAGTGGGAAGAAATACAGAAAGGAATGAAGTGTGATTATTTGCTGACTTTCAACCTTAAGTCATGGTTAAACCTGATCACATGTCACTGAAAATGTCAACTGTTGTTGTTGTGTGAATAAGTTGTGTGATTTCTTGCACAATTGGCATTCCCTAGCATCCAAAATATCACAGGCCTGAAGGCATAGCAATGACAAAAGTGCATTCGAGAATTCATAAATCTGTTGAATGATCTGCAATTGGAAATCCAGAACGCTCAGGTACATCTGAGCAGAGGCTGGTATGCTTTATTATCCACTACCTTCCAAAATATCGAGTAAAGTTCTCCTTCAAAAAAAAATCTTCTCCAAATAAATAAATTAAAAAAGCACCCTGTCTTGGGAAGATCACTTAAAAATAGTGATACACAAATCACTTATTTTTGTCAGCTAAGACAGGATCAATTTATTACATCATATATCCCAGGCAATACTTGAATGCAAACTTGCTTTCTTGAATTCTGAGATCAAGATGAAAATTGTCTTACGTCATCCATCAATCACACTTACTGGAGCAGCTCTTCATGAGCTAGAGCTTGTATTGTTGAAAGCTAGATATTAGATGAGCTCTGGTAGAGTTTGAGTCGTAGACCTTGAGCTTGAAAAACTCTGGACAGCATGTATTTCAGCTGATGGGAACGTGAACCTTTAGCTTCAAGGAAATGAGCCTCAATATCTATGCTTAAGTCTCTGAGTTTTGAAAACCTACAGTTTCTGATGGATAAACAATGGCTATTGCAGGAGAATTCTTTTGTTGTTTAAGTTTAAATTAATTCCTTTTTGGGAAACTTGTCATTCTGATTTCAGCCCATCTTTTTCAGGATGGCATTTCAAGTTAGATTTGAAAAGCTTGGTAGTATTCTGTTTCATAAACCGCTTACGTTTCGTGTCAAATCTCCTCGTGAAACATTGTGTTGAGTATGTTTATTTGTTCTGGTATTTTCAATTATGCTGTTCAAAAGTGGCTGTTCAGCTAACCGTATGACTCACAGTGGAACACGTGGCAGAATACAGGGAGGAACAGAATGAGTCGGAATTCTTGACAGAAGAGATCAAATACCTGATTTTATTTCTGAATAGCAGCACACATGAGAGAATTCTTTAAGAGAGCATTGCTGTGGAGAGGAGGAGGAGGAGAGGAAGACAGAGGCCCCAGAAGAAAGTGGAATCAAGTTTCTGAGAATCAGAGCCTTTACAAAGAAGGTCCTTTAGATACAAATAACGTGCAAGCTTATAAAAAGAGAGAAGTGGGTTTAGAATTAGGAACTTGGAATACCAGTGAGCTTCCAACAATGAAACTTAGCAAAGGAAAATACCTATTGCTGTAGGAGCTCCAGTTGTGCCTTGATAGTACAATGGAGAAAGGCAGAAGCAAAAAGACGAATCTATTCTTCTTTCCATTCAGGAAAGGACTCGCCTTCTCTTCTGACGACTGCCAGCTAGGTTTGTGCAATGCAGCCCTTCATGAGACCTGGAAGGATGCTTGGTGGTAAACTGTCTTCAAGAAAGAACGGTTAATTACAAAAAGCTTTAGAATTTCTGCCTCCTTAACAGCCTTTCAGATAAAAGGGACAGACCAGTCTTTCTTACATGATTTAAGTAAGAGTGCGATCGCTGAATAGATCTGCAGGATGGCAACAAGGACAGAGATTCATATAAGAGCCTTAAGAACAGAGGTTTATAATTAATTAGTCAGTGGTGAAGCGTTGGGAAGGAGAAGTAAAGGAGAGACCCACAGTGCTGCTTGCAGGTTAGTCTGAAGTGAAAGCTCTTGGGGTGCGGGCCAGGCTGACAGAGTTCTGCTAAAAGGAAAGAAAAAGCATTAACCTGTGTTCATGCCTGGATTTAATTCCACAAGACACCGCAGGACCTAAAGCAAACCAATGGGGACCTAAGGTACATCAAGTAACATTTAACCAGTTGTATGTTCTTTTTATGACTTCTGTTTGTGAGGGAGATAAATGCATGTCTGAGGCAATAAAACATTTCCCCTGATTATAGCAAATGGTGTTTCTTTTCCCTCGTGGGATGTAATAGGAATATCAATGTTTTATATTTCATATTAAAAAAGCCAAAGTTTGATTAAAAAATGAAACGCTTTTAGTAGAGTTGTTATCTCAGGTAAGGTAAAGTCCCATTGTACAGGAGTTGTAGGCACAGAACTTTAAATACACTGGGTTCACTTACTATGAATCCGGTTCAACTTCTGCGTGCTACATCCCAAATCCAAATGAGCTTGGAAGGAAAGGTGAGAGCAGAAGTTCATACAGACCACCAGATGTAAGCAAAGCCAATTGGTATCTTTTATCAGTGGCAAAAACTCTCACAGTAAACGCAGCAGAAGGAATTTAAACTGGGATAAAGTTACATAAGAGGGAGGAAAAATAAAGGAGCAGCAGAGTCTGAGGAAACTGAACAGAAGCAGCTCAGAAAAATAATCCTAGGAAGTGTGTCCAATTTTTCTAACGTTTCTAATCACTAACTTCACCACCATTGTGTGGGTATCTGTGAAAGTAGAATTTGTCCCCAGTGAAGTAAGAATAGTGTATTAAGCAGATGTTTTAATTCAGGAATGGAAATACGTAAAATAGATATGCCAAAATATTTTCTTTGATGTGGAATAACAAAATAAATATGGTGAGGCAGGCTTGCCTTTCCTTTCTTCACTGTGCGTGGCAAAGTGAGATCGCCTTTAGCTGATACTTTCATGGCTCCTGGAGGAAAGTTTTTTCCAAACCTGCAAAGTATCCAGGATTTCAGGTCTTATCCCATTGTGTGCTGTGACCAAGACAACATCTCAGTGTACACAATGCAGTTCCACAGCATTTCTGTGTGCTAGCAGGGCCCCAAGCCTGCTGGCTGGGCAGCCTGTCCCCAGGGACTGGAACAGGGATGTCACCTTTGGATGCCCACCAGCCTGCTGCAAGCTCCTGGGCTGTGTGGTAGTGAGAAGCGATGTGTTTCTGTAGAATTGCATCTGTGGCAGCCAAGAGCTATACAGCAGGGAAGAAGGCTTTGTAACAGCCTGTTGATGAAGTACTGAAATACAGCATGCTGTGGTTTGACTGGGACAAAGGGGTTTGAGTGCCAATCCCAGCTATGTGGTGCTGCAGGCCTTTGCCCTGCCTCGTGCGGAGCCCAGCAGGCTGTGCCAGAGACCTCAGCCTGCCAGTAGCTCGAGTGCTTGATGTAGAGCATCGAGCACAATGCCATTGTGCAGAATGCTGGGTCCGTGTTTATGGAATATAGATGAAGTTCAAGGAACACATTTCAGACATTATACATTGGCACATCTATTTATATTTTATGTACGCACTGAATTCGATACACTGTGGTTTTACATTTGTGCCTGTTTCCATTAGCTGTAAATGTGACCTCAGTGTGCTTATATATAATGTACTGAAGCTTCTCAAGTTGACAATTACCAGGATGTTTCTCGTGCTGCATTACAATTGAGAATCACAGATCTTACAAGATAAATTTGTGTAGAATTGTGTTTATCTAGATTTTGCAAAAAAGCGAAGCAGTTAGTCTAGCTTATCTTTTGTCACGTTTTCTGCTATTCCTGTAGGAAATTTTACAGCAGTAAAAGCTTATTTTCTTTCTAACAAATGCCTGTCTTCCGGTTTTGTGAAAGTGAATAATCGTTTCCTGAAGATTAATCCCACAAACATTTGTATTCAGTAATGTCATTTCTGACCTCTAGTTTCATGGGCTTTTGGTGGTTTAAAAAAAAAAATAAAAATTGACAGCCTTACAGAATGTGGAAATCTTGGGAAGAAGCCATAAGAATAAATTTTAATATCAAAAGATGATAGAGCTATGCAGAAGTACAGGGAATCTGGTTCTTTAATAACATCATTAGATGCTGTAAGTTTTGCTCAGCTCTCCCCTCCCCCTCAATTGTTAGAACTGAGCTAAGCTAACCATTACCATATTTTTTAAAATATTGCCTTTTAACACACCTTGTACTTTCAGCATTGTCTAAATCCTTCTGAAAGGACAGCCACTGAAAGTGTGACTGCCATAGCTTGCTTTGTCAGGGAACACACTACACTGAGTTGCAGGAGAAACTTACTGTACCACCCACACCTTGTTTTACTGTTAATTTAAAGATCCAATTTTTTTAATCTTCTTTCCTTTTAGTTTTAAAAGATAATCTAAAGCACTGCCATCTTTGCACATTTAAGTATTTGTGACAATTTAGGCAGGGAGAGCCATCAGTCACAGCAGAGAAGGAGCAGGTGTGAGTGCTGCACACTGCAGGCACTCGTTAGGGCAACTGTAGCCATGCTAGCATATCATTACCTGTTATCCTGTAAAATTTCACTTGCATCAGGTAGTGTTTGTGTCCGCCCTGCGGGTTGGAAGATTTTACCCAAATCTCCTTTGTTTCAGTTCTCTGTAAGTAGAGTCAAAAAGTCGGGTATGAATATCCTCTGTATCATTCTGGATTTTGTTTACAGGAGAAGAGATATTTCTATTTCAAGAAACTTACAAAATAGTATTGTGATTTTTTTCTTTTTTTTTTTTTTTTTCACTGTATCCATTTAGATTGTTCTCATCAAAAGGAAAGAAATCCAAGAAGGCTAATTGCAGATGATGTTTTCAGAAATATGTATCTTTTATTCTAATAGTTGGTGTTGGAGGCCTGACGTGTTGCAGTTCCATTTTGCAATTTTAGTAAGAAATTAGGAACAGTGTTGAATCTAACCATTTTGCATATTTACTAAAATTAAAACGTGCTATTGTGCTTTTTTTTTTTTTTTTTTTTTTTTTTTAAACGACCTTTCAAAACTTTTTCTCTGGAAAATGCCCAGCAGAGCAGAGGTCTGTGCTGTAATGGAGGTGTAAGTTTTGTTGGCTGTGAGCTGTGGGAGATCCATATAACTAATGCTTGGACTACAGTACTGCAAGGCTTGCATCATCCAATTCACTGCAAGTGCATGCAATGATGAAATAGCTCTAAAGGAGCAGTGTGCAATGTACTTTGGTGGGAAATACGTCATCTGAGTTACAGGAAACACGCTGCCTGTGGACCTAGCAGCAAGGGTGTTTTTTTAAGAAAGGTCATTCCCTCTTGAAGTGGTTTTTGTGGGAGCCAACTATATTACAGAACCCAGTTTGAGGTGTTGCTCCTTATATCCTGCAGGATTTTCTGCAGCGCGTGTTGTTCAGTGCAAAGTGCCTGGCTGCTGCTAGAGCCAAGCATGAGGGCAGCCCGTGCTCCGTCCCCGCTAATGGCTGGGCCTGCACGTCTCTTGCATCTGTCCCAAGGGAGGAGCTCGTGGGAACCAGGAGGCAGGTCATTCTCAGCGACAGGCTCCTGGCTTGAGCTCGCTCTCCTGCCAGAAAGCTGTCTGAGCCTGAATCTGGCAAGATTTCGGGAGCTGTATTAAATGCACCTCTTTGTTCAAGTCTTCCACTAATGGCAAGCACAGGAATTTCACTTGGCAATCAGTATCCTGGCTACTCTTTTCAGGGCACTTCTATAGCAGCTTCAATAGCTAGGAGGGACATGGAGCGTTTTTAGTGGTGACTGAGATTAGAGCTGTCTTATGTCAAATGCATCCAGGTAGTGTGGTAATTGTCCTTAACGATGTAGTTGTCTACTATTTCAGGTGACCTGTTTCTAATTCCAATTCAGTTTATGTAATTTTTGAAAAAACACTAAGACTGAAAGTAGGCAGAGGGGGATGAGCTGTATGTAGCAGGTGAGCAGTTCACAGACTTCTTACTGTGATGCTTCCTTTTAGTACTTTGGATAACTGCTAAAACTCAAAAGTAGTAAAGAGAGTAAGAATTTTAGAAAACAAAATTTATTGCTTAGCCTTAGGATCATAGTTAAAGCATGTAGAAGTGCTTTGCATGCAGTAGATTTTCAAATGGGTAGAAGCACAGCAGCAGTTCGATACTGAACAATAGTTCTGATGGCACCAGACCCTGCCTTGGGATTTGGCTGGTTCCATTGCAAAAAGGGGCTGCTGGGTTAGCCCTTTGCAGAAAGGAGTTAATGTCTGTCTCAACAAGAAGACAAGAGCTACATACAGAAAATTCACTGCAGTGCATGAGTGCAGTGGGGTCAGGACATTAAAACATCCCGCATGGAGGACTGCTGCTATAAGAGTTTTCCAAATCTCAACACACTTTGTGAGTTATATGTATAGTTTATCGTGTTCCACAGCTGCTTGGTACTGTTATCCATGCATACAAGATAATACTTTTTCCTAAAAGCTGATGGTGTTTCCTGTGAAGTTGGTGCAAATGTTCCTTTTGTGTGCTGTTGCTTATTCACTTGTCACTTAGGTGTATTAGAAGATGGTCATACATTGACAGTGCTCATTCTTTTTCTCTCCGTGTGTGTGTGCCAGGGCAAGACCTTCTGACTATGCAAAAGAATCAAGAGTAAAACCTCAGTTTATACCTATAACTAGACAAATCCCACTATTCCCCTTTCATCAATCTGTTAACTTGATGACAAATGAGTAATCCTTTGCACCTCTTGTAGCAGGGAAGAACGTGGAGAGGGAAAGGAAGAGAAGCAAGCAGAGAAATTTTGATATCTCTGCTGTTGACAGAGACAAAATGCCACGGGTAATGCTGTAAGACAGAGGTCAGACAAATGTGCAAAGGTGAACATTTCTATGGTGCTGAAGAGAAACTTCTTGGACTTTGCTGTTGAGTTAGAGAAAAAAGGAAGCAGCAAGACGTGTCTAGGTGGCAGGGAGTTGACGTGTCTGGAGTGACAAGTGAGCTGTTGGGTTAATGATTGATCACTGAGGGTAGGTGGAACCAAAAATTATTTCCTAAAGTTATGGAGAAATGGTTTGGAAAATAACACATCTCATACTTCCCCCACACCTCCTTTTTCCAGCTTGAATCACAAAAGAAAGCTCGAAAATCAGAGAACAAGTTCTTGTACTGTACAGCTTCCAACTGAGCTTAAACTGGAGAACATTTGCATGTATGTCAAGCCCTCATAAGGGTTACCACACAATTGTTCAGAATCAAGTATTTTAGATACTTCTAATCCTGAAATGTTCACCCATCAAGAAGCAAATGATGAAACTGTGATTTCTCTCTGTGCTTACATCTACTTTCAAATAATGTTTTCTCCCATGTCTTACTGCTTTTCCAACAGCTTTTTCAAATACTACCTTAGCATCACACCACGAGGTGTGAACTCCCCAAATGGATCATTTCTTAATGCATGTATTGAGTCCAGGTGTCCAGAAGGTCTCAGTGTGACAAACTACTTGGGTTTTTTTTTTTTTTTTTTTTTTTTTTTTTTTGTAAGGGTAGCAAAAAGGTCTCATCCATTCCTGCTGAATTAGCTTCTTGGTCACATTTGCGTGCTATCACAAGTCTATCTGAGGAAGGAAGCCTCATGTGCCGGATATCTAATTTGTGTGGAGGGTCCTAGAAAGTCTTGCACCTAGCAAATGGGACTCTTCTACTGCTTTATCTACTACTGATTCAACTTCTTATTGAAAACAGAACATGACTCAAAGTCTCTGCCAAATTTTTTCAGAGCTTTCCATGAACTTATTTGCTACTTTGGGGGCCACATTTTCCTATGTGTGATCTTTTTTCCAAGGTCACTGGGAGATATGAATCAATTTGGGAGATGTGAGACTCTAGGAGACAAAAGTTTACTATGAGCCTGCTGAGACCTGCAGAATGCCTGGTTGGGATGGCATAATCCCTCCACAGGGCGGTTTGCCAAAATGCCTGGCTGGTGCTTGGAAGGGAAAGGAAGTGAGGGAAACTAAAGTATTATCATCCTGTTTACCTGTTTGAGCTAGCAAAATGCTTCATCAGCCTGGTCTAGTATTAGATATGGAGGTTGATGGCCCTGCATGTGGCAGGGGATTGGAGCTTGATGATCCTGGAGATCCCTTGCAACCCAAGCCATTCTATGATTCTGTGATTAGCAATGCTTCTAAGAAGCAATACTTCCTTCTATTTCATTCATTTCAATGGTCATCTTGGAGGATTTCTTCTTTTTTGTTGTTCAGTAGCTGTTTCAGATTGTATTTTTTATTAATAGCTTATGCTGACTAGCAATGCCAACAAAGATTTTAAGTAAAGCAGGCTGTATTGCAACTTGATTTTTTTTTTTTCCCCCAAATTACACGTTTTGATTAGTAACAAGTGCCTTGAATGGAGATAATTGAAACATTTCATCACAACATGCTTAATCCTTAGATTTGGGATGGACCCTGGGGAAAGAGTTTGCATTCAGACCTAATGGCTTAAACACATCCTTGCTTTAATTTCATAATTTCTGTTTCAGAGAGTTACATATGCTATTAGAAACCTTTTTATTTGACCAAAGTTTGTACGTATGACATTGTAATTGCCTTGCTGCATACATTCTCATCCTGTTAAATTTCCTATCATTTCTCTAGGATCTTGGTCTAAAGGATTTTTCCTCTTATCACACTTTGGGCTTAATTCTGCTCTGGAAAATCAAGCCCTGTGCTCTTTTTGTTTCATTCCTCTTCACTTAAGATCAGACAACAATAATTCTGAAATCAGAATGAGCTTTCTGTTATCTCTCTGATTCTGATGGATTGTCATGCATAGTTTTGACTTTGCAGGGGTTGAATATAGCATTAAAAATGTTTTGAGCCGTTAACTGAACAAACATGTCATGGAAAAAGGTCAGTGGCACAGTGTTTGGTGAAAAAAATCTTTGGTGGTTGTTTTTTTTTAACTCTGTGAAAAGCTTTGAAATAGAGTATTGTAACCCAGTTTTCAGTCAGTGAATTATGTACTGCACACATGCTTAACGATTTATGGGACCATGAGTTATTTAATCAGGTAATGCATATACTTTGTACAACAAGCAAGCAGATGAAAACTCTGACTGGAAGAAATTGCTAATCCTCTGAATGACACACTATATCCGGTGTTATCCAAAAATGATACGACTTTCTCCTGCCAAAAGTTATAATTTCCAGTGGCCATTGTCTCATCTGAAAGCATCAATTAAGCAAAAATGTGCAATAGTGTCTTTCATTTGGGAGTGTGTTAAACAACTGCAAAGAAAATAGAAGTGATCTCAGATCTCTGGCATTAGGCTTCTGTGTTGTCACTGTCATAAATTCCTTTGCTTTGCAGAAAGGACACAGCCTGCAACAAGGCACACCTGATGGAAATGAAGCTTCTTGGTATAGAAGAGATTTTAATCGTAATGAGTGGGAGGTGGTGGACAGCTGTAAGGATGTGTTGCAGCATAGGATAAAAATGGTAAAGACACTGGGGGTAAAGCATTACAGTGTTCATAATAGGGATGGCTTTTTCAAGGTGTTGGCACATAACTTGACATGCTGGGGCTCTTATTCTGGACTGTGTTTTGGTGGTTATGAGAAATAAAAGGACAAGAAGGAGAGCCACGAGCGTGTTAGGTGGGAAAATAAAAGAACTGGTTTGAGGGGAGCAGAGGTGCTGCATAGGACTGGGGAGCAAAGCAAATTTCAGAAAAGAGATGGGATATGAAGAAGAACTTTGAAGTTATCACTGTTAGAGAAAAAGCTCAATCTTCTAAACCTCACAGGACAAAGTGGGAAATGGCAGGGAAAGATCAGCACTCCACTTGCAACAGGTGGCTCTTTTTATTGATGTGAAAGGACAGGACATGGAGCAGGGTCTTGTCTCATTTGTCCATCTCAGTGTCCATCCAAGCGACCAGAGCCACAGATCACATGTATAACAGGAAGTCCTTCCAGAACAAAAGCGGAGGAGCTGGTCAGACTAGGGGTGCCCAAAGAAATAAAACATTAAAACAAAAATTAGACTATTCCATGTTATCTACAAGAGTATTCTTGTGGGCCCTTGAGGGTAGATCACACTGAAGAGCACTGCACACAGCTAAGCACTCAGCCTGCCATGAGCTGAGGCAGTTTGAATGACTCTTTCTAAAATGTGAGTGGTGGAGCCACTGAGCACTTCAGCTCATCCAGAAGTGATGGAATGACCGGCTACGCCAGATTCTCAGCTTGTTCTCTGGCAGGTAAAAGAAGTGCCCTGACCTCACTGGGTGTGCAGCTGCCCATGTACTTCTGGGATAGTGAGGCTCACTTTATGTTCTTCATAGAGTTCAGAGGATTACTTTTTAAAACTCCGCAGAAAGCATCCTGCTTTAAAATTTTCCCTGTACGTGAAGATGCACAACTGTCTTCATTCATATTTCCAGCATGGCTTGAACAAAGATCCCTAAGGTTTTCTAGTTCCAGATTATATTTTTTTGAATAAGGGTGATTCAAATATTCCAAAGCAATTTGAATGTACTTCAAATCCCTCAAAACACTGCATTTTGGTCCATGCAGCTACCTTCAGAAAGCCATGTGAAAATGCAAATGTTTGCTTTTTCAACCAGAACTGAAAAATACCAAGCATTTTAAAAGGAGAAACAGAACAGTATGTTCTACTTTCCTTATGTATTTTATAAAAAATGCATACATATATATATATAAATGAATACAAATTCTTTTAGGAACAATTGTTTCATAAAAGAAACATGAGTTTGCTTTGACAAAGATGTCTGTGATTTATGGTTCATTCCATAAACTTGGCCAAACAATTTCCTTCTCCACGACTGGGGAACAGAGCTTTTGGGGGCAGGGAGCTGCAGAATGGCATCTATCCTTAGAGAGACAGGATTATGCTTGCTCATGGTTAGTTTATGCAGAAATTGCATCAAAAAGTTCATATGAATTTTTTGATAAATTTATCTTGTAGAAAATAAATATATTTTTTTCATTGGACCTTGTAGAAAAATCCTAGTAATGGCAAATACTAATGAGAAATAATCTGATTTTAATGTTGGTTGTTTTTTTTTTTTTTTTTTTTTCAGAACCACTAGTGCTGAAGGTAGTGCAAGGTCACTGTCTTTGCACTTTACAGTAAAATTGTGGATTTTTGTCTCCCCGTTAATCCCACATGGGTACTCTGTGGTAATGCAGTAATGGTTAGGCATGTAGCTTCTTCACAGATCCTGACTGAAAACAGGAGATCTGCATCAGTGCTCCGTAGCTTTCTCTTCCTGCCTGCTTTTTAAGTCTTAAATAAAGCTTTATGAAGTGCCACCTACCATGCCAGATTCCATATTTTTGACTCTATGTAAATTTTTGCAGAGAGGTAGGGAGAGCAAACAAAAAGATTGATGCTGTTATCTCCTGGAACGTTTCTTGGTGTTTTTTTTTTTTTTTTTCTTTAAGCAGCTTGATTTTTCCTTATAATATTGCCAAAAACCTAACAGATGATGTTTTCAGGATCAGAGACAGGAGATTGAAACGTTGCTAATGCCTGTAGCACTTAAGTCACAGAATTCTATAAAGAAATGTGCGATGATTGGTCTGATTAATCTTTTGGATGGATGGAAGAAGGAAAAAAAAAATTAGTACTGTTGAGAATTTTTTTCATTTTTATGTAACTGCTTTTTAGACATGGGGCTTTAGCACCCTTGTAATGTTCTGATGTGGGTGACCTGCACATGGCAATTTCTATTGAACTGAGTGGTCTTCCTTTCTGCCACAAAGCTTTCTATATCTGCCTGGGTATCACTGAAGTATTGTTTTTTACAGTTCTCTCCCACAGGCAAGGTCCCGTGGGATCCTTTGGTAGCTGTAAAGTCCTGTGGCAGAGTGCCATGCTGCTTCTGGGCAGAGACAGTCCGGTTGGTGCAAGGAGGTTCTCAGCAAGGAGGTTTCATTGCTGAAAAGCTTCACATTACAGCTCATCATTCTAAAGATTAACTTCAGTTGTGGATGTATGCAAACAGGGTAGCTGTGCTGGGGAAACTCAAGTTAACCTGTGGTTCCACCTCCTGTCATGATGTGTAATAGACATACAACACTTGCAAATAGAGATGAAGACATTTTTCTTTTCAGATATTCAAAGAAATTACGTCTTTGTCTCCCTGACGTTGACAATGGAATCAAGTGCACCCTCAGCAAGTTTGCTGACGATACCAAGCTGAGTGGGATGGTTGACACAGTGGAAGGAAGGGATGCCATTCAGAGGGACCTCAACAGGCTGGAAAGGTGGCCCAGGTGAACCTGATGAGGTTCAACACAGCAAAGTGCAAGGCTTTGCACTTGGGCCGGAGGAATCCCGGGCATCCATACAGACTGGAAGGAGCCGTCCTTGAGAGCAGCCCTGTGGAGAGGGACCTGGGTGTCTTGATGGATGAAAAGCTTAACATGAGCCAGCAGTGTGCTGGCAGCTCAGAAAGCAAATGGTATCTTGGGCTCCGTGAGAAGAGGGGTGGCCAGCAGGGACAGGGAGGTGATTGTCCCCCTCTACTCTGCTCTTGTGAGGCCCCGTCTGGAGTACTGTGTCCAGGTCTGGAGCCCCCAGTGCCAGAAAGACTGGGAGCTGTTGGAGAGAGTCCAGAAGAGATCCATGAAAATGATCAGGGGACTGGAGCACCTCCCCTACGAAGACGTGATGAGGGAGCTGGGCTTGTTCAGCCTGGAGAAAACCAGTACCTAAAGGGAGCCTACAAAAAGGAGGGGAATCAACTCTTTGAAAGGGTTGATAACTGCAGGATAAGGGGAAATGGTTTTAAGTTGAGGGAGGGAAGATTTAGGTTGGATGTCAGGGGGAAGTTCTTTACAGGGAGAGTGGTGAGGTGCTGGAACAGGCTGCCCAGGGAGGTTGTGGATGCCCCGTCCCTGGAGGTGTTCAAGGCCAGATTGCATGGGGCCCTGGGCAGCCTGGTCTGGTATGAAGAGGGGAGTTTGGTGGCCCTGCATGTGGCAGGGGAGTTGGAGATTCATGATCCTTGAGGTCCCTTCCATACCCCACCATTCTGTGATCCTGTGACTGATATTAGAGGGCAATATTGAAGTATTTATGCACGTACACACATATGAAATTCATTATTTCTTTAGCCAAACCATGGAGCTTTAGCAAGGATGTCAAAAAGCCAGCACAATGAGCCGCCATCAATGAGCAGAGTTGGTTGGACATGACATACTGACATTATTTTATTTTAGAATCAAACCTTAAAGTTTTATCTGTTCTCTAAACCAGTCAAAGGACAGTAAATGATTTTGTCATGAAAATTTAGAAAGTTTGAAATGTTAGATCAAATCTGTTTGGTTTTGTGTCAGCGGGAACCTGCAAAGTGAACACCCAGAGAAAGATACATAAATTGATAGCCTTCCACATGGCTTGAGTTCCAACTTCCTACATTATTTGTCCAGTGCCTAGAATGCCACACAGAGGCTAAAGAACATATTACAATTAATTATGTCATGTTACAGTAAATAATTTCTTAAATACGCACTCTGTCATGGTAGCTACTGATAAGGAATTTAATTTGAAACTCGGCTCTTGCCTTCTGAAAATCATTTTAACTAAATTGTTGCAGTCATTACATGTTGTAAAGCCTCTATATTTCACACTTCATTTTCTGTCCAAATGGATGACAGCCTACTTCAAAGGGAAAGAAGTAAACCTGTGGTCAGAGTGTTCACCTGAACAGCATGCTCTGCTTAGATCCCACATCTGCCACTTTTTAATTTTTGAATTCCTGCAGGTTTACAATTTAATTGGTCAAAAATCAAAGGATGTCCAGTTGAACTGTATCCCCTTATAACAAGGTTGGAGATTGGAGGATAATGTTTGATGCTCCACCTTTCCTGACATTTCAGTGTCTCACAGCAATGGGGAAGATGTGAGATTCCCAAGCTAGAGATGTTAACTGCAAGTGTTTTAATCTTATAAATATGATGTTTATATGGAAGAGAGACAGTTTCAGAACCCCACTTTAGTGTCTGTTCCAGGAACAGAACAGAAAATGAAAATAAACTGCCTACTGTTATTTGATTATAGTCTGTAAGATAAATTCAAGTATTCAGATCCCAACCCTGTACCTGTAAATGGTCTCAGAGTATCCAATAGGACTTTGTATTGCCTGCAGCATAGCAGATGTACAAATATTTCAAGCTCCAGGATCAACCATGGACCTCAACATTATTTCCTTAGGACTGCTTATGTCTCTTGTTACAGGCAGCTTTGGGGGCACAGATCCTTGGGTGCTTCTTTTGGTGTTTTTGGATGTGTTGTGATCGCTGAGGGAAATATTTGGAGGTGGAAGGTAAGAAAGCATTTGAAAGCAAGCTTAAAAGATTGGATATGAATCTGAATGGAAGATTAATATATGTTGATGCTTTATTGTTATTTGATTTCTTTGGAAAGTTGCTTAATTTCCTAAAACAGATCTTTTGAATCTTTAGGAAAATCCTGTTCTTGGGTCTCTGGGCAAAATGCAGCTGGAGTGGCTGAGGACACGAGTTCCTCACTCTTTTCTCGTGCTTGGTAACACGAGCAAAGGGAGGCCACAGCCTCGTCTAGAGCAAGCAGACAGCAGTCACCAAATCACACAGGTTCAGGGGAACACAGTTCTCCCTACTATCTAGCTGCCTCTAGAGATCCTGTCTAGGAGAGGGAGGCACTGCAGAAGGTCTTTGCCGGCAGTGACATCCCAATTGAGGCTGCACTACCTAGAGTCACTGTGTTAGGGTTATTGTGGGCAGTTTGTAAATGCTGAATTGGAAGGAGAAATGAAAACTGCAAGTTTGCATTGGTTGGCTGCATGCTGCTGTTCCCTCAGATGTCCTGTTTTAAAGGATGGCATTTATCTGCATTTCAGTTCAAGCAGTATTTGTGTTGACACACATTGTGTGCAGCTTACTGGAAGGGAATTGCTGTGTTGCTGTTGGAAATGTGTATCACAGCTATATAAATTAAACCTGTATGGACGAATATTTACGAACTTGGTTTTTAGAGAATATTTTTTCCCCCAACCAAATTTGCTGTGTCACAACTGAAAGCAGTGTTCTTTGGGGACCTCAATGTCATATGCAAGTAATAAGGGCATTGTCACTGTTCATCTGATCAGAGATTGATAGTTCAATACTTTTCAGCATGACTGGGCAGGTAAGGTGCAGGAAACTTTAAAATGTGTTTTTCCATCACAAAGCTGGATACTGATTTGGGCTGGTTTTTGGTTTTTTATATTTTGGTTTTATATACTGTTGGTATATAAATGTCTACTTGTAAAATCACTTGTGTTCAAGTAGGAGCACTTCCGTTTTTGAAAAAAAAAAAAAATGGGGATTCATCTGGATAATCAGAAAGTATAAATGCTTAGGACTGCTAGTCATTGCTAATAGGAAAAGTAAGAACACACATTTTTTGATATACGTGCTACAGCAGTTGGCCACCTAGGGCATAAACAGGTAAATGATGGCAGCCTGTGCTGTTCTGACAGTGGTCTCTGTATCAGGCTGCAAATACAGAAGCTGAGGCATGTGCTGTGCATGTGTCTGTGCCAGAGAAACGGGAAGGAAGGAGAGTGTGCTAGTGAGAAGAAGGCTGTAATTGTGTATGTACGGCCTGGAGGAGGTACAGAGCTCTTTTGGAGATCTAGAGCTGCTGAGCAAGAAATGACCTGGTCTTAAATCTGTGATTCAGGGAGCCAGATCTTTCACAAATTTTGTTCAAAAAATCACGAGTATCTCCTCCTAACAGCTGCTAGCTAGCAGGATTGTAAATACCACTTGTTTGAATAACGGCGTATGGTTAAGGACAAATAGTTCTAGAAGGCTCAACTCACAGATTTTAGGGCTGAAACTTGACACGCTGTAAGATATTCTTAAGAAAATTAACTTACTGTGTAAGTTTCCCTGAGAGGGCATTCAGTTTAAAAATTGGTTTCTCTTAAATATCACTTGATCATAGGGAAAATATGTTGATTTGAAAGCTTTGTATTCATTCTTACATTTAGATTTCCTTCTCCTTTATGGTTGAGGTCAAGTTAAAAAGGGAGTTGTTCACAGTATTCATACAAAGTGACATTTTATACTGTAACAGGCTCTGGATATTCCATTCCCTACTTATTCTTCAATGTTACACACAGTGTTTTGTCCTTTTCAAATTATAGTCATGCTAATTGGTACAGCTTTCAAAAGTCTCACCAGCTAAGTGATGGCAAGTGCATCAGATAAAGTTGTGCACCTCCTCTTCCTACTAGGGATCTGTTTCACAAACAGGTATCTAAATTTGGCTTGGCACAACATCATTATTCCATAGCAGGTGATGACTGGGAGTTTTTTATGTTTCAGGATCCCTTGACCTTTCTTCTGGGCACACATACAGCATGTTAATGATGAACAATGTCCACACATCAGCACTAATTCAAACTTGAGCCCTTCCAGAGTTTGAAATATGCATGGATAAAGTCGGTGTGGATGGTCCTGAATTTTAATACATAAAAGTCACAGTAAAACAAAGTTAACTTTTAAAATTCTGCAATAAATCACAAAAAGCTGAATGTGGTCCTCTGGATGTCTTAATTAGATGAATTTCTTTCACTTAATCAGGCTTACTCAAAGTCAAAGGGACAAAAGATAATGCCTGTCTCACATACTAGGGCCCCAGTAACATCTCAGTGGTCAGACAGTTGATCACATTGCTTGCTGTCACTCATGGTTGTATTTGATTGTACTTCTTTGGAATAACGTCTTGAACATCACTTTTTTTTTTTCTCAATCACAATCAAGAATATTCCCAGCAGGCTTATTTCTGGGCTTCTGACTGCAATACAAGGCTTTGGCATCACGTACATCTGCAAGCAAATATTTAAGGAATGGTTTGTTTGAAAGCTGAACTTGAAAAATGGGAAATAGCAGAATCAACATTATCCACACAACCTTGCTGGCCTGTATCCCTGATAGGAATCTCCAGTGCCAGGAAGAAGAGCAGTGAGGAGGATGGGATGTGCTCTGTGCTCCCCAAGCTCCTGGGTGCCAAGGTTGTGCAGGGGTCTCTGGGCTCCAGCAGCTGGAGGACTCCTACTTAGCCCACACAGACGGCGTTTTAAACGTCTGCATACGGCTAAGAGGAATTTTTTATAAGGAAAATAAAAAATGTTAGTCTGCTTTGGGGTTATCTCTGTGCTGAATTCACGTTTCTTCTCCAAATCTTCAGAATGTTCCATTTTGTTTTAAGAAAGTGGTTTGTGCTGGCAATCCCTCCTGAATTTTCTAGCCTTATTGAAAACAGCTGTGACATTTTTGCTGAAGTGGGATGTCTTTGGTTTCCTCTGAGTGGTTTTTCTTTTTTTTCTTTTTTTTTCTTTTTAAATCATATTTTGTTTTATTTATTTTTGTTATTTTATTTTAAGTTAAGCCAGAAGTAGAACCTAAGCATAGAAATATCAGTTAAAGCTGTAAACTAAGCTCTTTGGGAGAGGTGGCAGGGAGGAGGCAGAGCGCAAGAAGGGCTTGCAATGGGAAAGTATTAGGCAGGATTGACTCTAGGTGTCACTGTGAGCTGTGCCTATCATTCCGCAGCTCCATTTCCACTCTCGTTGTGACCCCCGCTTTCCAGACGCCTTCATTCCTCCTTCCCTCTCCTTCCCTCTCTCTCTTCCCCCTCCTCTGTCCCTCTAACCCACACACATGCACGTGCAGACTACGTGACAAATAATAGCTGGAAGCAAGGAAATTACCGCAGCTATTAGAGAACATGGCAATGTAGAAATTAATACATACTTAATAAAAATGCTGGTTAACTGAATAGTTATGATGTCTGATATCTCACTTACACGAGGGCTCATGGTTAAAAGTAATAGCTAAGCTTTCTCTTGCCCATTTGTATATGGCTGCAGGTAAGAGAAGACAGCAAATATAGGAGATGCTCTCCCAGTCTTGCTGAGTGGATTGGGTGGCAGCAGGGCTAGGTTATTTAAGGATTACAGACCTGATTGCTGGCTAAGGGGGTGCTGGTAAGCTTTGAAGTTGTGCCCATCTGTGTAAAAGCCTGCAAAAGCAACTTCTATCTCTTAAGCATTTTCTCTTCACTAATATTAACTTCTCAATGTATAATTCAGAATACTTTCCTATAAGATCCACTTAGAGAATACTAACTAATGACAAACAGCAACATCATTAAACACTCTAGTGCCTCAGGGTAACAGACTACAATGCATCCTGCAAAGTAGCTCTTAGAGGCTGTATGAACATATTCTGTCACCTTGCAATCTTTTATAGCATAGCCCTGGGAATGCACAGGGAGATAACATGCAGTGGAATAGAACAAAGTCTGCTGGAGTCACACTCTCCTTAACGTGATGAATTATCAAGATGCCATACGTTCCTTGGTTAGGTCCCAAACAGATGAACTTGTGTAAATGAGCAAATTTAAATGCCTTCTTATCACATATAGACAGAACACTGTTTTCGTTGTGTTACTAAGAGTGTTGATGATACTTTTAAGTGACTTTGTGCAGCGATGGGTACTTTGGCTCTAATTGTTAGAAGTAGTAATAATCTTAGATTAAATCACAAACAAAAAAATAGCTTAAATAATATTTTAGTCCAACCCCAAATTGTATCTTTCTGTATATATTGTTTTTTTTTCCTGTATCAATTTAAATGTCAGAAGCAACAGCTTTTGTGACTTCCTGTTCTTTTCTTTTGAATTTGCCTTTTACTGGAATATAATAGAGTTCTCCTGAAGGACAATGACAGTTTTTAAAGCTGCTATGTAAAATGCCATTTCCTTTCTGATTCAGACTCCTCTGACAGTGTTGAATTTTGAATTTTTGTAGCATCCTGTGGGAAAGGGAAGGCAATCTGCAAAGTACAGATCCTCCTGGCACATCTTGCTTGTTGCTAGATGCAACTTCTAAACTGCCTCTCTTTGGTTTTCACCCCTGCCTGAACTGTGCGTTCAATATGCTGATAACTCCGAGATGCACTAATTTAGTAACTAATCACTAGTCACTAATCTAGTCTCTTTGGCTGCTGTGATTATCCACTGTCTCCATCAAATTACTCTTGGACAATGTCATCAGTGCAGTCTCACCTCTGAATGGAACAACCTTTTTTCTTTTTTTTTTTCCCCTCTTTAATCGGGATTAAGCAGTCAGATCTGATGACACTTCACACAAGTGTAGTTGTTTGAAAACATACTGTCCTTTCAATCACAGTAAGTGACAGTGTGCACTCTGCCAATGCCACGGCTGCCTTTGATGCCTGCTCTGACACGCTTTAAGATAAATGGTTCAGAGAAGAATTCCTTTCAGTAATAACTACTTTTGCCAAATGGTTAGCTCTGCACAATGCTTTCTTCCCTCTTACTTTTTTCTTTATAAAGGAAACTTTAACAAGGATTCAACTGGAGAAAGTTGAGTATCCCTGTCCTGGAATGAGTAGACTTTTACTGGGGTTGGGCTTAAATTCTTGTCTTTTTTAGAGCAAAGCAGTGGGTGTGAAGAAATATGTCTAAGCTTTCTGCTTCCATCCCCATGCCCAGTTTCTCTCTCATGGATATTGTAGAGCCTTTATAAGAGCTGGTGGCCACATTGACTAAGCCACGATTGCAACTCACTGATTCCTTTGGGTGATGAGACACAGAAGATGAGCATGGTGGGGAAAAATAAAATACAGCAGTACTCAGCTGCAGCAGGGCTTTTCCTTCAACTGTGGAGCTTCCCCTCAGCTGGATTATAGTGGGGAGTTGGGGTGGGGCTGAGTGGGCAGCAGGGATGAGGCAGCTTGTGGGGTGAGAGTGACGTGAGAGAGACCAGCAATGTGTCTTGGTGAGTGGAAGGATGTCCCTCGGAAGCCATGGCACACAAACTATGCATGAGCCTACAGAGGAGAAACAGGTTTGAGCCAGCATTTCATCAGCCTAGATTCCAAGACATGGTCCCACATCAGGACAGCTTCCCGTATGCCACCTGCATCAAGCACTAAGGAGATCTGAGGCTGCTTCTGCTCCAAGTCTGTGGGGCTGCTGTTGTGCTGACCTGGTGTGGTGCTGGGGCCCAGGACTGGGAATGTGCTTTCTGTGCAGAGCGAGCCCTTGCTGCCTGCCTGCAGGGCAGAGAGTAGAGCCCTTCCAGGAGCATGTCTTCAGATTCCTGGAAAGAGCTTTCATCTGCTGTAGAAAAAATGGGAAAGTGTAGAAGATGCTTCTCTGCTGTCTGGTCAAGCACTGCATGGTATTTGCAGCACGTACTTGGTCTTGCAAAAGAGTTTAGGAGAGAAGAATATTTCCAGCAGGAGAAGTGGAGAGGAAGAATGTTACTGGAAAATGTTCTTAATCATAGCAGAAATTTTCAGTAAGTGGTTTGTTATTTTTATTTTTTTTTTTTTTCCTGTAACATTTTCTGGTGCTGAGTGCGAGTAATACAGCATTTAAATTCTCTTCATCTCAGATGATTCACTGAAGGTCAGGTCTCTTGAAGTAATATTTTCTTTCTTATCTGCACCCAATCAATCATATGATATATAAAAATCCAAGCAGTTATATCAGCACTTTAGTACAATATAACAATATTAGTCCAATCAAAATAAACTAATCACATATTAGAAATTATTTTAAAGTGATACTGCAAAAAAATATACTCGCAAGCTACCATATCACACAGATAAAATAATGCTCATCAGTCATTACAATGGAGATAGTTGCAGTGTTTTTTCTTCTACAATATTTAACTGGCTGGCTTCTAATATTTCTTTTAATGTTTGCTTTTGCCTGGCAGGAATGTGATAAAATTATGCAAAGCTATGATTCACATAGAACAAATACAGATTGCAAACTATATAATGTTATCCCAGCCCGCTGTTTATAAAGCAATGAATATGCCTGCTAACTCTGTATGCTGATGATTTTTTGCAGCCAGGTTTATATCTGGATGAATGACCTTTACTTTTTCTAATTATTATTTTATACAAGCAAATAATTTACCTTTATAATCATAAGCAATCTTCAAGAAGGACCTTTGGCAGGTGCTGGCATATTGTGCTGCTCATATCATTCAGCAAATTGCCTTTTTCTGGTTGAAGTATAGTTTCTAGGCCTTGTATGTGGTTCTGCACAGAAATAACATGAATTAAAACTTAAATCAATGTAAATTATCTCAATTGTGTACGTGTGAATTTGCATAAAATCGCATGCTGTCCTTGCTGCTGACTGTGGGGCGAATGTCCTGATGGTTCTTACACCATCTCTGCTCATGAGCAGCTGGAGAAATTGGATTCTGAGTACAGCAAAGAGTTGTCAGCCTTATGCAGAATCCTAGGCAGGACCTGAAGAAAATCTGATGCTTTGTCGGTCAGCGCGCCCAGAAGGATGCTGTGACCAAATGGTCCATGCACTCAGCCACAGCTGGTTAAGCAGAAGCATGGGAAAAGCTTTGTTCAGTTTCTTCACTATTTGAGCCCTTCTGAGTGTCTTAAGGGTCAGCCTCTGTTCTAAAGCACTTACAATAGAGTGGCAGAGACTGAATTGCTGACAGCATAGCATGCAATCTTGCTCAAGAAGTGTGGCATTAGGCTGGAGACAACATGGGGTGGTTCAGAGACACCCGAGCTGTTTCAGCAATAACACTGAACTTTCATGCTTCAGCTCTTTCTGATACAGCTGCTTGTTTCACAAACAAGTGTCTAAAACTGCTGTGAAAGTGACTTCAGCTGCAGACTGAGCAAAAGCCTGCTGACTTCTGGTGTGATGGCCCAGCATCAAGTAATAATGCACATGTTGCTGTCTCTTGGGAATCACAGTTTGGGAACCCCTGAACTTTGGAAATGAGAAGAGATGCATGCTTCAGAGGAGACAGGAGAGAAACTTACTGGAAGGTGCCCTTCATTTTTTTCTTGTTTCTTTTCCATCTCAGGAGCAAATTCACTCTGTTCTCCAGTGAATTCATAGAAATGCCATAGAGCCTACTCCTTCAGCAGAATCTGCTCGTAGACTGTGTTTCTGCATAAGAGTGAATATAATAGCCATGTGACACATTGACAAGAGTAATTATACCCAGAGGGGTTGGTAATTTATGTTGGGTAGCAGGTGGTATCATTTCCTGGTTAGTCTGTACCCTAACTCGTTATTATCTATGGCCATCAGCAGCCAGAGTGACACCTGCAGAGGAGACCTCGGAGCTCGCAGCAGGAGCAAGAGTTGTTCCATTTGAATGTATATTGAGGGAATTGCTACTGTCCTTCATGCTGTGTGCAGTGTAACCTCTGATAACATAGTAGATGAGACAAGTCATGGCTCATCTCATTGACCTGCCCCTCTTCTACATGGCTCTTTTTAACAGGTTATTCTTGAGAGAGAATGCAATGTTACTGTCTGCCACCGTTCCTATGGCATTGGTTCAGTCATCCTGCAGGCTATCTGAATAGCAGTTGTCCTTCAGGAAATATTTTTTACCACTTATTTGGTTTTCAAGGTTTGCTTGTTTCCGATGCTTGTTGAGAATGAGCACCTCGTTGTTCTGGGAGCTGTACTCATACATAATTATGGAAAGAGTCTTGTTCTGAAAAGCTTATGTCATCAAAAGAAGAGAAAAAGAGCAAAACGTTGGGAAAGTGCTACTTCCATTTTGCAAATGGAAAGTGGATGTGATGAAGAGGTGAGGTCAAATAAATTTGCTAAAGAAGGTCACACAAGGGATCTAAGGCAGATCTAAGGCAGAACAGAAAGTCGTTAGAGTTCTTGAAAGAGACAGATCCAGTAGCCCTAATCACAGACTCATCCATATTTTCCCAGTATTTTCCTTTCCTTAATCATTGAAATTCTTTATTTTTTTCTTCCTTTGTTCCCTTACTTGTTCTGCTGATACTGAAATACTGTCGTAACCAATGTCATAAACTTGTTTGTTTTTCTCCTCTCAGGTCCTGCTTGCCTTGCCTTTCCTGCATGTTCTTCTGTTCATTTTTTTTAAAACACAATTTTTAGAACTTCCCAAATATGTAGCCGCTTTAAATCATTCACTTATTTCATTCAATAGCTCAAACTCTGAGCTCCTGCAAGTTTATCTTAATCCTGTTTACTTACCAGGAAGAAGAGACTTAGTTCTCAGTCACAGGTTCAGAACTTCTTCAGCACGTATGTGTTCCTGGATTGAAGGTATTTATAGTAGATGTCTTTCTGCTTCTGAGCTGCATATATCCGCAGTATAGGATATCCAAGCTGGCTTCAAAAAAATGTACCCTCTTAGGGCTACAGCTTTGCCTAGCACCACACAGAGATAGTTACAGTGCTTAAATTATTCTGTAGATGAGGCTCTGGATCCCTTCGGTAGTTGTAAAAGTTTAACCTTGCACTTAGATTCTTGACATTTACCTTTTATAGCTCTTAACAATCTTTGAGGTGATCTTTTGTCCAAGCTGTGGCTGGAAAAACTGATAAATGCTTTATATATTTTGCAGAGTTTTTCTGGAGGATTTCTGTGAAATGGTTTTAGAGGAACTTCAGAAAGAATGTGTAAAGATAGTTGTAATATGCTCGCAAGGGCCATCATGTCTACATTTTTGCATTTGCAAGTGGAAGATAAAATTTCCAGAACATTCACAGTATTCTTCAGACGTGGGTATGAAGTGCTCAATATAACATGATCCTTCTTTTTATTCAATCAGTAAGATATTACAGTGACATATATAGGATCATACATACTGAAAGTTCTCAAAGCATTCTATGAAGAACAGTCTAGGACAAGAAATAAGGACCACCTTAACCTGCATAGGAGCACAAGAAAAGTTGTGGTGAATGGGAAATTGATTTCTGCCAGCTTTAAAACAGTTAGGAAGATGGGATGTGAACTCTTAGAAAAGGAGTGCCTGGGTGTTAATAGTGTCCATGTGTAGACATGGACTTTTAATGCCATTCCAGTGGGTAGGCCAGGTGAACATTTCATGGCTGGTCACTGCCAGTAATGATAAGAAAGTATAACTGTCAATGTACAAGTCCCAGGTGTATAATTCTTGGTGTCTGTGTTTAAAATAAAGTGGAAAACGTGATTGTGAGCGGGGAAATGGAAGACCTCTCTTAATGAAGGTAATAATGGAATCTGGCTTGCTTGGCTTAGCAAATTAAAACTTCAAAAGATTTTGGTGACTAAGATTAAGGAAGCAGAAAAATAAATAGTAATAAGTGTAGCTATGAATAAATGCAGGTCCATTTAGGAGACGTCCAAAGTCGACAACCAGTACCCATTAGAGGAGCGCATTTCTTGAATAAAAAAATTACATTTGGCTGGATGAGATGCTAACAGTAAACAGCGAGCCAATTCTGCAAGTTCTAGAAGTCGTTACATGGCTTTGCTGCTGCTACTGGGACCTAAGCTGGCCATTTCTTCATTCTAGTGCCTAAACAAGTTTAGCTTAATTTAAGGAATCCATGATGTTCCAGCAATTTATTTTCCAGTGTCTCTTTTTTGTTGATTGAATAAGGATCTTGAATTTTAGTATCAGTATAACTGCTTAAGAGTTTTCAAGCTGACTCCCCTACATTTTGCCCCAGTTTACCAGCAGTATTTGAATGAGCCACTCAGTTTTGTCTCATATTCTACTCTAGTTTTCACACCATGAGTACTAAATTCTGTGCCAAAGTCAGTGAAGGTTCCATGAGTTCCCCAAAGAGAACTCCCGTACCCCCATCTAACAGAATTTGGCTACAATCTCTTTTTCAGTTTACTCTTTGTTTTGTTTTGTTGTAAATTTGCTGATACTTCATGAAATTAGTTACCTAATTCTCATTGAATCACAGCGTGAGTTGGCTGAATAATTTCCTTTGACTTGTTTGAGAATTTCAGATTGTTATTCTAATATTATTTGTACTGCTTCACGTTTTATAGCTAAAAGTCCATGATACATAGGTTTCTAGAATGATATTATTGATAAGGAAGTTTACTTGGGGTATCATATTTGTAAGAGGCTTTTATAAACAAAACTCATACCTACATTAGGTTGTATAGTTTTTAAAAGTTTGGCTGGTTATTAAGACGATGGACATACTGGTTTGTATAACATCTCCAGGATACACAATTTTTATAATTTCCATGTAATGAGCTTTAAATGAGAGAAGACATAAAAATCTATGGCTGAGGACGTACTTGGAAGTTTCAGTACCTGGTTTTGTAAATTGAACAAGTAGAGGTAAATGGCATTTGTCACGATATGAAGTAGTTTTCTATCTGTGTCTTTCCCAGGTTAAAGTTTTTTCAGCATTATGAATAAGAGTTGGAAGCGTGTATGTCAAGGAAATTATTTTCCCTAGCAGAAAGGGAACAGATATCTAAACTGTAAGTTTGTAGAGACCTGTCTTATTTCTGTTGGAATTGTCAGTCCTAGGGTCAAAACAGGATGCCAGCCAGAGGGAATGAAGTGGAAAAGAAAGGTAGATATAATTGTCTTTTTTTTTTTTTTTCTTTAAGTGATGAAATCAATAAGAAGGAGTTCAAAACATGCCTGATGAGCTCTTTTTAGGAGATAGCATTATCAAAGAAAAAAAAAATGAGCTGGAGGGTAATGTGCTATTGTCCTGTCAGTTCACTAGAAAAGGCTCTATTTCCTTCAAAGCTCTGTAGAGACATCTGATAGATGCCATTTCCCACAATGTGCAAGACATTCTGAAGGAATTAAATATTTTTTGGTGGGCTAGATGGTGCTGCATTCTTTCCACTAACAAGGAGACTGCCAGAATTGATGATCTCTCAGTCCTTGACTTTTCTGGAGATTAAGGTATTTCACGTCATTTGGTGTGAAAATAGTCCTGGTCTCTTCAAGGGAGGATAAGACAGTGGGGAAATTACCACCATGTGCTAAATAGCTTTGGGATAAAGCCCCGATTCCCCAAATGAGAATGACTAACAGATTCCAGCAGGATTACTTCGGTCCTTTGCTTCCCACGTGTTCCTGGGGTGATAATGCATGGATTTTACAGCTGTTGAAAATGTCTGATATAAAATGCTTGTCATTTAAGTTACATTTTGTGATACCATTTTCAGGCTGGAACAGTGCAACATGTTTTTGTAGTTGTATGAAGTTTTATGAATGACTGTTGAATTCTTCCCACCTGATTTGAGGTGTGTGTAAGCAAGCTGGCCAAAGTCCCCTGCCATCACTACCAAACATGAGGTGCTTTGAGAGCACCTTGCATTGCCTGCATAATCTGCTTTGGGACTGCTGTACCTTTGGTTTGGAATGACAGATTAGAGGATACACTGAGCATAAGGTTGGAGAGACAGAGGGTTGGAACCAGGCGAGAGGGATCCAGTGCTGTCAGACAGAGTCCTTGGAAGCCCTGGGGATGGGCACTGGGCAGCCATAGCCTCACACCTGCTTGTACTTCTTTTGTGGAAGAATGCATATTATCCAGCCTCCGCCTGACTTGTGAAGAAATTCAAGTTTTCTATGTCAGTGGATTTGTTTTGGCTCAGTCCTTTATTCTGCACAAAAAGTGCATCTTAAAGTAAAAGGTCTTTGGGGCTGAGCTGGCCCAGAATCGGCACTGCAGCTTTTTCCTCAACTGCAATGGGAAGTGAATTCCTGGTCTGCTGTAGAACCTGGCTTTGCATGCAGCTCAGGTTTAGATAGGGGAAACTTGTGTAGTGCAAGTCCTCTGTGAAATTAGGTGAGTCTATGTTGAAAGAGGCAATTTTTTGATTAAAAGAAAAAAAATCTGATAAAAAAAGCATGTGTTTGTTTTTGGAGAACAGCACGACAATGTGTGTCGTTTTTATCTGTCAACAGCCATCACCTTGTCAGACTTTGGCTGCTGTTGATTTATTACAACCTATGCGAATGTATAATTGGTAGGCCGGTCCTCAGATCTGTAGAAGAGAGGCACAAATTTGGAAGCCAGATGTCCCATGGTAATGCACTAAAAGAGAAAGATAATCACCGAAGAGCTGAAGAGCCTTTCAACTCCTCATTACTCTTACATACTCTCTTAGCCTTAAGACTTATCAGGTTTTGTAATGAAAGCGTCTAAAATGAAAACAACTTATTAACTTCACTAAAGACACCGTCTTCCACTCCCCACAAATAAATCTTTTATCGTAATCTGCACTGCAGGAGTCCCCGCTTTTTAGTCAGGAACTCAGGGGAATCACTGAGGGATACTCATTTAGCATGGATGGCCCAGCATGGGGATAACCTTCACAAGGAGAAAAGAACTGAGAGTTGGAGATTTCCTGGTGAAACAACGCACGCAAGAAAAAGTACTGTGGTCATATGTGGAGTTAGGGGTTATACTTGGAGCCCTTTCCTCAGGGCTCTCTGTGCTGGTACCAAAGGCATTCAAACTGCTTGTGGAGGTATTGGTTATCCTTAACATTTATAATAGCAAACCCTAAAGTAGCAAACCCTAAAGTCTTGATACCAATGGTGTTGGATCTGAAGAGAACGTCCTGTCAGAGGAAAGATGAACTAGTAGTCTTGGTAGAGTTCTTTTCCAGCAGAGGTGAAGGAAGTGGCATCTAAAATACTGCTTTGTACTTTTAATTGACCATCATTACTCATAGTGGATGTCATAGTTTTTTGGTTTCATGAGAAGACCACAGCTTTTCAAGGAGCTTGCTCCTTGTGCTGGATACAAGCTGGCAGAGAGAGGGCGGGTGAGTGAGAATCTTCTGTGAACCACCAGGGCCTTCAGTAGAAAGTCTCCTTGGGGTGGAGAGGTAGGGGCAGGAAGGCAGAGCCGTACATTGTCATTTGTCTTCACCTCTAATTCAGTTCTGATCAGGAGAGAGCAGAAACTGTGTCATTAAGTGAGTCTTAGCAGGTTTGTAGACCAGGTGATGTACATCCTCCATTGCCTCAGACAACTACGTGTACATCTTTGTAACACGATTAGGCCATCATACAGGGCACAGAACAATTTATTATTCTGCTTGAGAGCGCCACGTTCCTCTTTAAAAAATAGTTACTCCTGGAGTCGGCAATTACTTTGAAATAAATTTACCAAAGACAAAATTGTGCCTCTTGGGTCAGTAAATGACTTCCTTGTTTTTTCTTGAAGAGACAAGGTGTTTATTAAAGACCTCCTTAGTTTACTGTGTTGGGTTTTTCACTTTGAATAATTGTCCAATTAAATATAATTTGGAAGTCCATGCTAACCTACTGCTTGCATTGTGCAAGTAAGAATATCTCTGAAAGATGTGCATTAATAAATCCCACCGAGCCCTATCTCTTTTAAAAAATGGCTTTTACTGTTTAATTTTTAGAATTTTTTTAAAAGGGCTCTAAGCCTTGCATTTGGAAATGCTGCTGTTTTCACACAAATAATTTATACAGTTCATTCTTTCAAATTCTGTAGAAAACAGTTTTATCATTTGTTGCAAGTTAGCTTATTTTTTTCAAAGTATTTTTAAGCTGTTGTTTAGGTTTGGGATATACATATGTATGTATATATATCTGTATGTATTGATCTACGTATTTCTATTCCTGTTTTGCAAGAGGAAAATAATGTGAAAGTAAGTGAATTTAGAACTTGAGGCTCCTTGAAACTAGGAAATGTTCAGATTATTTTTATGAAACACATACTAAATGTAGACTTTTTCCTTTTTTCCTTTTTTTTTCTTTCTTTTTTTTTATACAAGAACATGGTTGATAATTAATCTTTCCAAAGAGGTCACACAGGTTTTTATTCTGGAGAACTAATGAATTTTAAGTCATCAAAATGATAAAAGAAAAGTAATTAAATGTGGAAATTGGGTGAAATTCTAGAAATCTAAGATAGAATTTATTAATAATAAGAGATATAGAAGAAGCATAAAGGAAACTAACGTCTCCTGATGTGTAACGTTCCATAGAGTTACAGTTATGCATGGCTGAGGAGTTTGAGCATAAGCTGGGAAGTAGGGCCACTGGGTTTTCCTTAAGCATGATAAGTTTTGACATTTCTTTATCTTCTAGGATAGGACCTGTTACTCCAACTCATTTTCTCCTGTAGATACAGGACTTTTATTCTTACTAGGAATACAATGAGTATTGATTAGCTAATCAATCTAATTAATAAAAATTTTTAGAACTGGGATAATAACAAAGCGTGCAGGGAAAATTTTATCTCACTGAAGTAATAGTAGTCATAAATATCATGAAATGAATCCCTAAAATGTTTTATACTATTGTAGTTGCACTTTTTATTGTTGTTATCATTGCCATCATTGTATTAAAAGTATCATTTTGTTTTGATATAGATAAGAACAGGTATGACATTAAATTGACATTAAGATTGAAATTAACTGCCTACTGTATGTCCTTTATATTCTGGCTGCCTTCAGTCTCCAGAGAAACATAAGGAGTTGGAAATCTTATTTGCTGTTCCTAGCCTATCGATGCATAGGACACCTAATTAATATTGAGGTCAATAATACCATCTGTTTCTCCTCAGGAGTTAAGACCTAAGAACCACCCACACATGAGCATAAACCTCAGCAAAGCACTTTCAGTCTATGGCATCCAAAATAATTGTGAAGTTATCAGTACTCCCCTTTCAATAGAACATCGTCCATGGGGAAGAGGGTGCATATAACTTCATATGTATATAAGGGTGGGGACCTGAAGTAGCTCATATAGATACAGCTGAAATGGGAAGTTGATGAATTTCATTAAATATTGACTGGAATAGGAAAGAAATAGGAGTGAACATTTGTTATGTAGTAGTTTGATAACATAATCCTTCTTGAAAGTCTTTGCAGTTGAAGAGCTTGGATGTGTCACAAAATCAAGGAGAACTGTGGTGGTGTATAGGTGAAAGTCATGATCTTTATCAAATGCCTTGACAAAATATCACACCTTGGTTTGGGACAAGGGGCCTGTAATTAGAAGCTGCCATTATGTGAGCAACACATAATCCTGTGCTGTAGCAATTTCAAAGTTGAGTAGTGGGATAAAGTGTGGATGTTGAAAAATATCTGTCTGGGGAGGCTCTAGAGATGAAGAGAATTGGTACCGACATAAAATAAGCATGAAATGAAAAGTAAAGACTCTAGAGTTGGCATTATATGGTTTAAAGGAGATACACAGGGGAAAAAAAAAAAAAAAAAAAAAAAAAAAGGGCTAACTATACCTATTTCACCTCCTTAACTGTGTGCTAACCTGTACTGAATCCCAATATTCTCTATTCAACTTTTGGAATGATGTATTGATTGCAATAATTGCACTTGCAGTGTGCCTAGCCACTATGTATACTCTTACTTCTGCAAGAATTGTTCAATTTTCCTGAAATATTTGTTTGTTGATTCAGGAGAAAGAAAGCCAAACATAAACCCTTCCAAAACAAGGGAGAAGTATTGGCAAAATCCCTGCACTGATTCCTTTCGGAAAGATGGGAAACTGGTATTTTTGGAACACAATGATTTCCTGGCTCCTTAGCTGCCTGCCTGATGGATATGAGCAACAACGGCACCCTGTTAGAGACATCCGTACCAAGCAGCACCTGCAAAGCTGCTTCACACATCCCTGCCATGCACTACGTCCCAAAGCCTTGCTCTCCTGCTGGGGGAAAAAGTGGAAACCAGAAATTTGTTGAATTCCTGCCATTTTATGAAATAGTACACTGGTGATAAATTAGCAAATTCTGACCACTTTTTATCAACATTTTTTCAGCCAGCTCTTATTTGCTCTCCCTTGTGAGCAACTTTATTGAAGGCAGTAGTCAGTTAATGCCATGGTTACAGAATTATTCACTAAAACCTGTCTTTCTTCCCCATCTTTTACATGGGCATCTACTTCACAGCTGTTTAGTTAAGTGATTACAGTTTGAAGTTTGCAAGAGTGCAAAAGGAGCCACAATATCTATGTTTATGCTGAAAAGTCCTGCCTGAGCTGTTCTTATGGTAATAAGCTTATTCAGGTTTGCCAAGAAAGGGTAGGTAGATTCTGACAGTACTTCTCTGAATGTCGGAGCGTAAGAGCTTGCCCATGTCTCCTATCACTGAAATGTGTTAAGTACTGCCTGAAGAGTTGCAGTGGATTTCCAGAAGGGATTTTTCTAGGGTTGAAAGCTGGATGACAGTAATTTGCTATTATGGACTGTGGATGTTCACTGTCTGTCAGTGTGTGGGGCATTGCAAAGGTGTATGTGGACTAAAGATGCCTAGCACAATTTTTATCAGAGCTGAGAAGAAAAGAATTGGAGTTTGCTGTAATACACTGCTTCTCTCAAAGTGCAATTTGTTTCAGTGCGTATCAGCTATTCAGGCCCACTGTTGTGCTGAACATAATCAGTTTGTTACTGCAGACAAAACTGGTGCTTGGAATCCTGAGGCTGTGTGTGGTGATAGTTGTTTGCTATTAATGGTTGGGCCATTTGACAACTTGTGTAACTTTTCAGTTTCCAAATTAGTCCACTTTGAGCTAATCTAGAACAACTTAATGAATGAGTGAATGGAGACAAAAGCTCTGATGTTGCTCCCTCATGTTGCTTTTAGATCCATTTATACAAGATTAGGTTTGATTGTGAATCAAATGATTTTATGATTATTTTAAATTCAAGCAAAAATAATGATGAACAGACAGCAGACCTAGCAGTTTGTGCAGTGAAAGACTACAAGGGTGATTAAGACTTCTAATTGGAGCAAAATGAAAATGCAGGAAAATTCATTTTCGTGTAAGCAGAAAATTATGTAGTGTGAGGGTTGTCAAAAACACTGGCCGAGGCTGCCCGAAGGAGTTGTTTAGTCTGGATCCTTAGAGATGCTCAAAACTCAACTGGACAGAGACCTGACCATGAGTTATTGAAGGCTACACTCCAGCTTGTGACTCAGGGCTGACTGATCCCAATTGGAGTTATTACAGCAGCTTCAGTGATGGTGGTTCATGTCAATGAGAAGAAAAGAAGTCATCCTAGTGGAGATGAAATGTGACATGAGATCTAGAACACGTTGTAGAACTGGATCTGGGAACAGAAAAAGCAGAGTAGCTGCTGGAAAGATTTATGCAACAGATTCAGAAGCAGACATCTATAGAAAAGCCAAGCGGAGCAGTGTTAACATTTCTGCTCACTGTGCAGCCCAGTTGTAACAGAAGGGCTGGATTCTAGGTCTCTACAATTTCCTTAGCCTCCCGGGACTCTTCAGTGCTGGCTTCTATGCTACTCAGCACTTTCACTTCGCAGCTGATGAAGTACAAGTATTTTTAAAGTGAGCAGTTTAAAGAAATTTCCTGGGCAACAAGTATATCTAATAGTATACTGGTATATAGTATAATGGTTTCTAGATTTTCAGTCCAGCCTTTAAGTTCTTAATTTACTGCTGATACAAAAAGGGGAGTTGAAGTTCTCATTTCATTCTAACTCTACGCTTTATTCAACAAAACAACTGAATATATATTTACCAGTAACCCTGTGCTTGGCTGTAGATACCTTTTTAAACTAAGGACATCAGATATTGACCTGGGTCTAAAATCTTACCGCAGTTCTTCTGTATTTTTTGAGGACAGAGATCATCTTAAATATCTCTTAGAGCTTCTAGGGGATCTACTGGGTATATGAGTCCATTTGTTTTCTTGTTGTGAGTGTGCTTGTGAGTACATGGGTAGTTTTTATGCATTTCCTTCCCCCCAGGTAATGTGATATATCTTAATCTATTTACAGAAGAAATGTGCAAGTCAATGGTCCATTCTCTAACTAGTCATGGTTTCTAAGTGTGTATGACGAAACCATGGAAAATGAGTTGGTGTCTTATGTGCATTTCTACTCTTGGACAGATGTTCTACTGGTAGAAATTGTTGGTCTTCTTTTATAGAGGGTTTATTAATCATGAACAACAGAATTAATTACTTTCTCATCAAGGTGCTTCTGAGAGAGTTATATTTCACTGAGGCAGCAGAAACTGTGAATTACTGTTCTTTAAGAAAAGTTGAAAGTCTCAGAGAGAATGTGGACCTGATGGTAATTCAACACGTTGAACAGTCTGGGGAGTGAAATGAGCCAGGCGAATGCAATACTGAAAAGGAGTTTGGCACCTGCAAATGTTATGCCTCACTCCTATACCAACCTGAGACTAATAATATTTCTGTTGTAAGTTTGTAAGCAGACAGAGAGATCAGTTGTATGAACTGTCAACGTGATGCAGTGGCATGGAATGGGCTGGACGAGCTGTAGGATGCACACAACAAAGTCTTGCCAATAGATATTAAGAAGGTATTGAATCCCCTTGTAAGGCATGGAGCAACTGTACAACTTGTGGCTTCCCATGTTTAAATAATGGCAGGGATGCAGATTGAGGCAGTGAAGATGAGGAAAGAAAAGGAGAGCCTAACCTCAGAGAGGAGAACATAAATATTGCCTTGTTTAGCTTTGCAGAGCAAAAACTTGGAGAAAGACAGTATTTTTTACAAAATGATAAGGGCAGAGATTGGGAACTGGTAAGAGCAGTTTTGGTGAGAGGTCACTGCTGGCACAGGAATGAACAGGTATGAACTGAACATGTAAATAATGGTCTGTAGTCAAGGAGAACTTTAATCATTGGAACAGCCTTTGTGAGAGTGAATGGCACAAATGACCAGGATAATTTTAATATGGAACATGTCAATTTGAGAAAGGGATTCAGTGATGCAAAACAAGAAGGCAACTCCCTGGCCTGGCACACCACTCACAGACCTGGGTTCCTGTATCTTGCACTGTTTGGTGTGCTTCCCTCAAAATCTGTTCTTCATAGTTTGTTCCAAACTAGTGGTCTTTTGTACCATCTGTCATCTGTATCAGGACTAAGTGATGACTTACTCCGTGAAACATAGAACGCATGATTTGAAAGTTAATATCGTATTTGTTCAGTGTATTTGCATTTTTGTGCTTTATGCTAGTGGAAGTTACAGCCCTAGATTCCTCCTCTGTGGGCTACAATTCACCTTCACTATAAATATTTCACATCAGCCTCATGTTTAATGATGCCGTTGGAAGGAGAAACACCTGGATTCTTCTACCAGGTGTTGTAGCTGGATCTTACGAGTTGTGTGCATTGCTTTTATGGTCTCTATTAAAAATTAAAACATGGAAAATATGCCTAAATTTTTCTGAACAGCCAATCTTGAAAATAGTAATACTACCTTAGATTATTGTATAATTCCCACTACTGCAATATTTGAATAACACCCTACAATATTCATGTGTACCTAGAGGACCCGATGTACTGAAGAGATAAATGATGTGTTCAAGGTTACAGCGGAGCCTGAGGTGGAAGAAAGCCTGATTATGTCTGAGCATGCCTGGCTAGTGCTGCGGCTACTGGGCTGTTAGAAAGGATACTGCCTGCTTAGAAGGTCTGCTACGTCAGCCTCCGCCACTGGCCTTTGACTCTTCTTGTGGAATCATCTATTATTTTGGTTCTTGTGGAAGTCTCCCAGCTACAGAACTGTCATTCCTTTTGGTAGTTTTCATACATCCAGAAGACATGGCTCCTGCCTGCCTACATTTTTCTTTCCTTTGTACCAACCCCTTGTTCCCGTTTTCAGGTACCATGCTATGAACAGCATGATACCTGCCACTGAAATATTTACATGCACTGTTTGCAGTGTTTTGTCTTTCCTCGGTGTTCCCATGGACCTTCTGATCACCGAATGTATTGAGTATTCACAGAAATGGAGAGCAGAGAGGTGATGCAAAGTGTGCTGCTAGCCTGCTGGGTGAATTTCGACTAACAGCATCATTTACTTGGATGGATATTTGTGGGAAGAATTATACTGAGATACCTCCCTCCCCACCCCCCCAAGTTCTAACGGTATTGATGTCAGAATTATTTTGTGAAATGAGGTAACTAGAGGCCAGTATAAAACTTGTACATCAAGAAAGTTAAAATTCTTTCTGCTTTCTTCCGAGATCACATTTTCTGTTGTTCAAAACTAGGTTTTGGGTTTGTTTGTTTTTTTTTTTAAATAACTGAAATATACATTTACCGGTTTCTAAGTGTCTCATTAAAAAAGCATTAAATGCTGATGATCTCCCTTTCTGCAATTTCATGTAGTTGAACTACTAGGAAGCTACACTTTTATTTTCCCTCTCTAAAAGCAATGCTAGTTGCTGAAAACAGACAGAGTGCTTTGCGTGCTGTGCTGAGAACCACTGGAGAGATTCAGCTCGTTACAGCTGTGATGAACTCGAGGTGGTAATGAAGCTGCGGCGGGTTTATTATGTTAGCATTAGTTTTCTGTTGCAGTCTGCTGATAGGTGTAGTTCAAATCCTTTAAATGAAAACAAAGTCTTTTAAACCCTGCTCTTTCAGCAATTCATTTAACAAGAAGGAGTGCTTTGAAATTAGTCCTTGGATATCGGTGTCTTCAATTTACGTTCTCGGTGCAGTTAGCACTTAATGCATCCCTTTCAGAAGCAGATTGTCACCGCAAAGTGTCTGTACACATTCTATCTAATTCATCCACGGAGGTCCCACCGCATTTCAATTGTGTCTTTTCTATTGCTTTTAGGAGCAAAGCTTGGGGTGCTGCACATTCTTGCCACCTTTTTCCACTTCACTGAAATCTTTCACTTGATTTAAAAAACCCTACACAACTAAATTGATTCAGTAAATCCCTTTTTCATGTACAGTAAGTGGTTTGGTGTAAGGCACAAAAATCTTTCTACTTTTACACTTCCTTTCATTTCATACAATTGTCCTTAGAAAAGTAAGTCTATAAATGAGGAAAAAAAAAAAAATACAAAGTGTAGCCAAGTTAGAAGGAAAAAGTTTTAACTAGGTTTTTTGTCAAGCTTCAAACAATGCTTTCTCTGATTCTGACTTTCTCTTTCTGGCCAGCGCCTGTTTACATTCACTCATCATTAACCATATGTATTTATCAGGCTTTGCAGCTATCGCTGGCCTATTTGATACTTCTCTTTTTAAACAAAAACACCCTCAGAAATTGATACCATACCAAAATGGTATTCATAAAAAATTTAAGAAAGACCTCTCAGCGTTAAAAAAGAAAAAAAAGAAAATTTTTTTTTGAAGGAGCTGAAAAGAAAAAGGTCTTGGAATTACAAGCAGTTAGACTTGGGTTTTTGCGTAATGACTCCTGGTATCCCACTGTGAGAAGACTTTCCCCAGCTTCTCGTCTGCATTCTTCCTCGTTCCCTGCGGGAGAATGAGTTGGATTTGTCTGCCATATTCACAGCAATCGAGGTGATCCAGGTTGAAAGAAAATCAATAAGATGTGTCCATTTATGCCTCACAAAGGAAGAAAGGTCTAAAGAACAGACATGGGACGTGATTCAAGCACTAGAGACTTAATAAGACTTCTACTTGTGTTTGAAGGGGATGGTAATTTATATTTTACTTTGAACTTTTTTTTATGCTTCATAACTATTGGGATTCGGGCTGACATGGGAAGCAAGGAAAAGAAGGTTTGATGCTGTCTTAGAAGACCTAACCCATTTGGGAAGGCCATGCTCAAAAGTTCAAAAAATTTTGTTTTAGAAAAGATTAAAGAGACATCATATCATCATACTGATTTATCGCTATTGATAAAACTGGTTTAAAGTATTTTGGATTGGGGTACAATAAAAAAAAAAGTCTTTCTTTCTTTGAGAACAGCTGCAAGTTTCTCATTATTGGCTGTCCTTTCTGTGTGTTTGATATCATTTTGCTTAGAAACAGAGGAGCACTCATAATAGATACCCTGGTGCCACTTGAAGCTTTGTCAGGGCTGCTCCCCAAAAGTGGTTGTTGTTCTGCTTGATGTCTGTCATGTTAGCCATCAGGGTCCTGCTGTCCCAAGGGTGTACTCTGTCAGCCCTCAGCAAAAATGCTGGCTCTGCTTTAGCATAGGTTGTTTTTTCAAGCCGTTCTTGTGGTGTACTTTTGCAAGTGAGATGTAAGCATGCTCTTATTCAGCAGGAATTAGGACCTGAGGGAGTTTAAGAAAAACAAAAAACAAAAAAAACTTGAAACAAACCAAGACAGGCTGCAGGCTTGGGTCTAGTTATAGCAATCTTTTTGCTGTAAATGACAAAAACAAAAGCAGCCCTTCTTACCGAAGGAGTAAATGACCTCAAAAATATTTTGCCAGGCCACGAAATAAGTGCTTGCTGATCAGAGATGGTTTGATAGCACAGGGGATGAGGAAATGTTCGTTCTTCTCCTCCAAATATTTTGGCTGTGCATTCCTGTTGAAATGCAGACTGACAGTGAGCACAGCCCAGGTGAAATATCTGAACTGGTGATGGCGTACCCAAGAAAAAGGAATTAATATTCTGAAATCTGACTCTTCTTGCTAAGTAGCTCTTTAAGGAAGTTTCAATTATAAGAGATATTTCCAAGAAGAAAATTGTGCTTAATGCTTTACACAGGATAAAGTTGAAGGTGTAAAGAGGATAGAGACAGATTTAGAGCCCACTTTAAAGGTATGCAGAGATTTATCGTTATTAAAACTACCATTTGTTCCAAATCAGCCCCTTTTCTCTGAATCTTTGGCAGATTTTTGCAGTTTCATGTAACTTTGAGTCTTTTCAAAATAAATTGTAGAGTGGATTTGAGAAGCATTCAGACTATTAATGGATTTTTTTAAGGCTTAATTGGTATCAAACAAGATTTTAGTGAGTGCTGCCAAGTGTGCCCATTGCATCGTTAAATGAGCAAAGCTAGCGTTTAACTGAGATTGACTTACACTGCTGTCCTTCACGTTCAAGAACTGTACTTAAGTGGGGTGAGATCAGAATACCAAAGTAGCCCATGGAATGTGCAGTCACAATTTTTTTTTTTTGTTGAAGTTTCTTTTTTATGTGTTTCAAACACAGTGCTGCTGTGGAAAGACCACTGTTAAAGCAGTTAATAAATAAGAAGACATGCTAAAAAAACAATGGCACTACTCTGCATGAAAAGCAATGTGGGCCAGGTTGTATTGTCTGGAATGGAAATGTAGAAATAATTCCAGCAAATTGGAAAGGAGTTGGATGGAGCAGTTGAACGACCTGTCACAGAGACCTGCAATTCTGCAGTTTATAGGCAGCTCTTTTGCCTTAGAAGACCTAAGAAATATCCATCTACATGACAAAGCAGGTCCGGACTTGGCTTTGCTAGACTAGAGGATGCAGAGATCAGTGGGGAGTCTCCCAGCCAGTACTAGGCCTGCTACTGCTATGCTATGGCCACTTAGGGCACTTGTCTCTTTGGGTTATACCAAACAAATATCAGCATTTGCTCTGCCTTGACAGAGTCTTTCCAGGCAGGACCTTGTTTTGTGGCACCTTGTCCTGCTCTGATGCTCATTTTTCAAGGGACGAGGTGGGTTCCTCTTCCCCAAAGCTGCAGTGACAGTCAGTGGGAGACTGAGGTTGTTCTTCTGGATGGGTCTCTGTCCTTTAAAGGGGCTCTTGTCAAAAGCACTATGCTTTGATAGACAAACCTATGCTGTGGCAAAACCATGGGCTGGGTTGGTGGCCGCTGGGAATGGAGAAGCTCCATCTCTCTGCACAGTCTCTGGGAAGAGCTGCCGGCACCTGGCACCCAGGGGAGCACTGTGTGCTCTATGAAATGGCTTTCCTTCCCAAAAGCAATTTATTGGAGAGAATGGGGTAGGCTGGAGGAAAACACTGCTCAAATCTGCTGTGTGTTTATGCACTGTGTAAGGGGCAGTGCATGTGCATGCCTGCAAGCGTGGGAGGTCTTCAGCAGTCCATAAAGAGAAATCAAAATGTCTTTGGAGCATCAGATACTTCAGTGTGGTAAGGGATTTGCCATGCCGACATTCTGGCTCACAGGCAGATCACCCCACTGCCACCTCAAGCACCAAGAGGAAAAATATCCTTAGAGCCAGGAACATTAAGAAGAGTAGGTTCGTTCACTGGCCGAGCAGTTCTAGCTACAACTAAAAAGTAACTCCAGCTCCTCGGGGAAAACATTGCATCTCCATAAAACATCCACCCACAAAGGCCATTCTAGGACTGTGTTGGTGCTGATTCCTGACTCTTTCGTTCATTCTGGAGAGGATTCTGAACAAAAATGAAATGGTTTGAGATTTTTTGATGTGTTTCCTGCTTTGATGAAGCCTTTCAACCCCAAAGTGGCGAAAACTTAGCTAAAGAATGGGCTATATATGCAAACAAACAAATAATGCAAAAGCCTACTCCCCAAGCCAACAAACTTGAGGTAGGTGAGCTCTGTTCTTTTGCAGAAGAACTGTGAGAATTATTCTTTTTGGTTAAAAAGAAACTCTCATTGGAATGCAAATTTTGATTTTGATTATCTGTCACGGCCTGCTTTGAAGTTTTTCAGACAAAAATAAATATCTCCATAACAGAGAGGATTATAGTAGTCTTGTTTAGAATCATCTGAGTAAGAGTGGCATCTAATCTCAGAATATATAAGGTTTTATTGAGGCCACAGAGACTTTGAAAGAGCTTGACTCTCTTCTGTTTTGTAAATTTTCTATAAACGGTTTAATAACGTTTTTAGTTCAGCCAAAAAAAAAAACAAGGACTAAAACATTTCATCATCCATATTGTTGAAGAAATATAAAAGACATATAATTCAATTTAAATAAATCTGTAGCTAGGTTATATCATCCTTATCTCAGTGAAAAGTGTTTTCTTTTACAGTCCTTAATAAATAAATAAATAAATATCCACAACTGGGCTTGGAAGGCTTCGGTTGGATAAATCAGGTTTTGGCAGCTCTGTAATTCATGAAACAATACCGCCAGCTCTACTGGAATGGGAGTGGGATGTTTCAAGCTTTATGATTCTGTTCAATTCTGGAGCGTTAATGGGGCTATTTGTAAAGAAGGAAACGTAATGAGTTATCACAAAACACAGCAAGAACTCTAGAAAGGGGCAGCCTCCCATCCATCACCCATTCTAGCGTATTCACAAAAGAACAGGGCAAGAAATCTTGTGAGGACAGTGGGGAATTTTGCTTTTACTCTAACCTGACTTTCACAAATTGTGATGGGCCTGGAACATTATTTTCTTTACAAAATGACCCCAACCCGATCCTAAATCCAAAGTGGGAGCGTGTGAGACAGATTTTTTTGTGAAGTTATATTTTTCTACCTTTCTCTACATTATGCTTTGAGAAGATGCTATCTTAATTAAGATTTATTTATGAAATAAAAGTAGTAGATCATTTTTATCTGATATAGAGGCTAATTCAGGATGCCGACATTGCCATATTTCTGTGGCAGGGCTTGCAGGGCTATAAGTAAAATTACCTGTCGTTTCCTTTCTATTCTCCTTTATTTTGGAAGTTTATGACTAAGCCTTGCAAAGTTCTTGTGGGTTCGTGCTTTGACATACGAGGTGGGAACTTGAGAATAATATTTATTTTAAACGTTAAAAAAAAAAAAAAAGCAAAACTGCACTGAGCTGGGTTTTTCTTCCTTTTTTTTTTTTTTTTTTTTTTTAAGTTGAAACAGCAGCAAAGAGAACCAAAACTTTCAAGTGGAATGTGTTGTGATATAGCTGCAGTCTTGTTCTCTCTCATCACACGCAGAATCCCTGACAAAGACCAGAGAAGGTTGTGAGTGACTATGTTTTAAGAAGGACTGAAGGTTTTGCCCCAGAGATAATGAGATAGTTAATGCATTTCATAGCTTAGTCTGGAGATGGTGAAACAACTTACTGTAGATGAAATGTACTGTAAATGAAAGATGTATACCAAAACAAAGGTTAGAGCAGGAAATAGTTTTAAGTACATGATAATCAATTTTCACATTATAAGCTTTAACATCTCTCCATATTTCCCATTATAAGAGGGCCTGTTACTTATTAAAAAGGAAATTGAGATGTCAGTAGTTGCGGAGGAGCAGATCCTCAGGCAGCTTAAATCAACAAAGCTGCAATGCTGTCATTCTCACCCAGTGCAGATCTGGTCTGGGATCCACTCATTGGTATAGGTCAGTTCTCATAGAATTGTTTGAGTTGGAAGAGACCCTTTACAGTCATTTTGTCCAACTCCCCTGCAATGAACAGACACCCACAGCTGGATCAAGTGCTCAGAGCCCCTTCCAGTCTGACCTCGAATGTCTCCAAGGATGGGGCATCTACCGCCTTATTTCCAGTCAAAGTACATACTTACGTCTCCCCTTCTTTAGCTTGAAACCATTTCCCCTTCTTCTATCACAACAGACCCTGCTAAAGAGTCTGCCCCCTTTTTTCTTATAGCTCCCTCTGAGGTGCTGAAAGGCCGCTCTCAGGTGTTCCTGCAGCCTTCTCTTCTCCAGGCAAAACAGCCCCAGCTCTCTCAGCCTATCCTCGTAGAGGAGGTATTCCATTTGTTGGATCATTTTTGTGGCCCTCCTCTGGACATGCCCATCTGCAGCCCTGCAGTCTTACTCTTAAACGTTGCTGCATTTTGAAAGCTGGAAGACAAAGGGATGCTTTTGGAGCTACACTGGATAGAAACAACAGCTGTGCACGCTAATAGCAGAAGCTTTAGGAAGAGCAGGGAACACCTCATCCCCTTCTGATGCTCAGGGGAGTGATGTTGGAATGGGCCCCATCCTGAAGACCATGTTACTAGATTCCCCTTTCCTTAGGTCCATTTCTCTTAGCAGTGTATTTGCAGCACCGAGGCATATCTGCCTTAGTACCATCTGGCAGATATTGGCAAAGGAAAAAAGATTTGATATTTCTCTCAGCTCAGCTGTGGGAGAAAGTGTCTTTATTACGTGCAAAGAGATACATGAGAAGGAAACTCTGTTTGCTGCTGAGGTGCTTTTTCATCTGAGCGTGGTAGAAACTTACCAATTTTATACACAGCCCACAGGGCTACCAAACCATTGAGAAAAAATGATGCTAAAAACCTTTTACCACTGTACCTGTCTGGATGAGATTCTATGTGCTGATTCCCCTTCTCCTCCCTGCCTCAGTAATTTTTCCCCAAGTTAAATCAGAAAGCAAAGGCAGTCATTCAACCTCTTATAGCAAGACAGTTGTATCCTGAAGAATTTTAACATTTTTAAATAAGGTACATCTGAGGTTTGACCCTGAGTGAGGTGTTTGGATGGTGTATTTCCGACTTCGCTTGGGCATCTTTCCAGGATTTATGTCACATTTGCCCTTCCTTTTTCAGTCTCAAACAGGCAGGAACAAAACTGTGCAAAACATCTCCTGTCACATGTCTTGCTTCCAGGACAGTACTGAGGTTTTCATTGCCTGGAGTATGAGTAGGTGATGTGCCCACTGATCTCTTGTTTCACAGAGTTTCTACATATCTACAGTCCTGGCCAGTATATTTTTCAGTGATGCGCCCCTTGTGTTTTCCAGAAAGAGAATTATTTCAAACTTGGGCTTTATGGGATTATGCTTTCTACAGTATATAGGTATATCAAGTTATACATGAGAAATGACTCTCGTGCTTTGACTCTTTAGCTATCCCCTGAACAGTAACAAAAATAGTCTCAGCTGTCATTTGTCAAGCACTCGACTCCGCAGAAGTAAGGGAAATTCACACATGAACATGAAAGGTTATGGCAAAGTATTCAGCATGCTGCATCATTTTGAGACAGTGCTGTAAAACTGAAAGCATGGCATGGACACACACCAAACACTTGATTTTGTGGTATCACAAAGCAGGACTTAGTAAAGCAAGTAATGCACACCGGAGTATTTTTTGCAGTTTTGCCACTGATGCAGTGTTTAGTATGACCAGCTGTGATTGAACACAGCTGTTAAGCCAGCTACTTAGGGACCTTCTTGTCCACAGCAACTTGTTGACCATTTTCTCCATCAAGACAGAAGAGGAGAGGGAATTCTATCACTGTACAGAGCTGGAAGGAATTCAGAGCAATACTGCATCTCTCCTGTGTCAGAGGAAATGATGTTGACACTCGTTTGCCAGCAACCAACCTTTAAATGTAGTTTTAGACAAGCCTAAAAAGCTGCTAGCTGCAGTGGCGAAAGGCGAGGCCACGTGCTGAGGCACCTGGTTGTATGGAGGCGAGCATGTAAAGCTCCATGGCCAATGAAAGGGGATTGTTCAGGTGGCTTTGAGGAGGAGGCAAGCAGGATGGCTTTATACATTATACATTTCTCAGGCAGGGGAAGTATACTAAGCCTTCTGAAGAGAGATTTCCAAGTCAAAATTATATCAGTCACTTTTATATACTGTGTAACCTCTCTCCCCACTTGCCTTTGGGGAAGAAATGTTTTCTTCCTCTGCAAGTTTTGAGATACTTCCAGACCCACAGAGAGAAACCACGTGGGACAAGAAAGGATTTGAATGCATTTAGAAATATTGCAGTACAAACACTGAATATAGAGGATATTCCTCTTCCTTTGATTTATGAAGACTAAAATGTAACTTCTGGCTGCAGCCAACATTTTGAGGCAATTATGTAGTACAGGGGGAATAAGAATATGCCTTAGGTCTTTGCCCAAATGCTAAGGAATTGAAGCTGCTTAGAGATGCTGTGTAGGAGTTCAGTTCAAATTGTTTAGTTTTTTCCTCTCAGACTTTGACCATCAGGGTTTTGGATACAGTCCCAATTGTAGCCCTTACAGCAGTTGTCTCTGCACAAATCACAGTAATGCCCCCAAAGCCAACCTGAATAGCCTTTTGGGAAGCGTCCTGCTGCATGGTGCTTTTCCAAGCAATGTAAAGCTATGTAAATGGCTTTTTTTTATTTTTATTTTTATTTTTTTTTAACCACTTCTTCTTGTCCTGTTCCTCTTTCCATTCTCTCATTATGGTAGATGATATGAAGTGTTTGAAGAAGTGTTTGTGATGAGGTGCAGGTGGCTCAGGCTGCTTATCAACCTCACCTGTGAATAGCAGCCCTTGCAGCTAGGGCTTGGGCACTGCTCTGATTCCTTTAAGATGAGACAAATCTTGAGGTGTGAAAAGAATCCTGAGGGTATCACCGTGTCTTCCCCTTCAGGCCCTGGCACAGCTCTACAGCAAGGCCCTACCAACTCATTTGGGATTCAGCAGTGCCTGAGGTATGGCCAGTTTGCACTGCTCCAGCAGCCCTCAGCCTATAGAGGAAGAAGGTTGGCAGGAAGGATTCTGGTCTGAGTGTCATAATGAAGCAAGTCCGTCTGTCTGACTAAAGAGTGGCATCAGACATGCCTTTGTCAGCTGAATTCTTGGCACAGGGTGAGTGTTACCAAGAGCTCCATCTCCCACCAGGGTACCGCTGCTAGGAGGTGAGAGAACTGAGCAGAGTTCTGTGTAAATATTCCTTCCTTGGTGTTTTTGGGGTTAGCTTTGGCTAACTGAGGCCCCCAAAGTACTTAACATGAGTAGATTCCAAAAACATAAGAAATTGGAATTAGAAGATGTTTTCAAAACTGACTGCTTTTCAAACTGCTTAATTTCCAGCCATTTTCAATGGTGTTTTGGAACCTCAGCTCATCTAGATGCGTCAGTGAATAGCTCTGCTGCCTGCAGTGTGATGCAGGATTGGTTGGTACCCTGCTTCTGACACAGGTCAATGCTGTGCAACTCAGGACAGTGCATAAGGGCACATCACTGTGCACTGAGAGGACGAGTCGTTTTGTCCCATCCTGGATGTGATCTTGGGCCCCAGGACTCTCCTGGGGGATACAGCAGGAGGAGTTTGGTCAGGTTCTCTTATAAACTCCTCTGTTTCCTTCCAGTTTTAGCAAAAGGTTCTACATCAAGTATAACTCTGACCAAATGCCATGTTTTTCTGCTTTTCTTATTTTGTTTCAGTCATTCCTTTGTTCTGGTTTGTGGTATGGGATGTCTATGTATCTTATTTTACTAACACATCTTGGTCTAATTTAATATGTACAAACTCTCAGCATCCAGATTGTGGGTTTCCTACGTGCATCTTTGGTCTCTGAAACAGTCATGCAAAGCACTAACTTCAATACCTTGCTGGATTGTAGGTTCACAGAGGGAGCAATGCACATGTTTAGGAGGAGGAAGGGCTCAGCATTTGCATTTGGATGCACGTCTTAGGGCTTCAGAGCTCTTTAGACTCCCAAGTGGAGCAACTCCAAAGTTCAAAGCAGTGTGATTTTTGGTAGCTTTTTTTTTCTTTTTTTTTTTTTTTCTGAGGCTTCTTCTTCAGGGCATAAAATATTCTGCCCTCAGCGCATGTACATAACTCTCGTTGGCCTTAAAAGAAGTTACATGCCTACATCAAAGGAAGGATTTAGCCCGTAATGATTCATCGTGAGCCTGACAGGCAAACACAACAGAGGAGAGCTCACTAGTCAAAGCTCCCGAGCGAGGGGGATGGCAGAGTTCAGATGGCTGCTGATCTGCCACACTGCAGCTCTGATTTTCAGCAGGTTTGAATTTTTGCAATTGTTGAAGTATAGGAGGGATCAAGCCACGTGTTCTCCATCTGGTAGGGGAAACAGCAGGAACCAAGCAAAGGAGATAGCCTGGTAACGTCTCGCACGGGAGGTAAATCAGGGTCAGTTCAAACTGTGATGCTTTTATTTCCACTGGAAAGTGGATCTCCTTATCCCCGGTGTTAGGCTGGAGACAGCTGTGATATTCTGAAGCAATTCAGAAATACCTTTTTATTAAATGTGATTGCAGAAAGTCCTGGGAAGGAATGTGTTAATGACTGGTGATTGAATGCAGTGGTTTGCAAGCTCTAAGCAGCTTTAGTGTCTCCTACCACAGCCCTGATTTAAAATTCATAAATGCTAATCCTCCATAATTTACGGTTTAAAAAGCAGCCCCACTCACAGGCCCTGTGGCTACAGCTCTGTCAGAGTAATTATGCCGCCAAGCTGAAATTGGACTACTAACTGAGATATTAAACAGGGTAGGAAATCCTCTTCCCTGGCAGCCTACCCAATTATTCCAAATAAGCAAACAGATTAGTGAGTAATTTTCCAGTTAAATCTGGTGATTGGTGCCAGAATTGTATGTTAAATATTCAGAAGTAAATAGATTAAAGATGAAATGTCCCTTTTTCTCAAGCTTAATTTAGTGTGTATATTAAAACTTTTTAGGGGGAAAAAAAATCTTCATTGAAGTGCAATGTGCCCGCTTTGAAAACAGAACCTTTCCCAGCTTGTTTGCACTCGGGGCAGTGCTGTTCATTAGTTGGGGTTCGTTGTGCCGAAGGAACCTTGTGCCGCGTTAGACACAGTGTCAGCCCTGCTGGGCCTTTATCCCACACCTCACAGCCCTCCTGCACGCTGCCGTGGGGCACTTGGGGACAGCTCTGCACACGGGGCAAGGGCAGCCAGGCACTGCTCATTCCCCGTCAGCAGGAGGGGAAGTGGAGGCTGCCAGCTTTCCCCAGTGGTTTGGTGGTCCAGGTGGTGGACAAGTACCAGTTGCTGGTGACGATGGGCATTTCTTCTTCATTTGAGCCTTTGGGAGTGAGGGAGTGTTTTTTGTTTCTAAATTGTCTGAGTTTCCCCAACGAGCTGCCCAGAGTTCACGTGTTTTTTGTCTCTAAGCAGTCCTTATGAGGCAGTATTTGGGACCCAAAAGAGAGGGAAGAGGAGGGGCAAAAGGAAGAAAGCAATTGCCTGGATGCACAGTGCTCACAACCTCTGTGTATAGGGGCAAGTGGCTCGTGAACATAGAGCAGCCCAAGCAGGCAGCCTAGGAACACATGCATCTGGCCATCCCATGCTACTGAGGCCTGCGTGCTGTCACCTGCACAGCTGAGGAAAGGGGAAAGCAGAGCTTGAGGGCTGGTACCCTGCCCAGAGATGTCAGACATCCTGTGGCAATAAGGGGTGCCGGCAGGGGAACTGGGGCAGGAAGGGCTTCACAGAGCCCAGCTGGTTCTTCGTAGGGGAAATGGATGGGGATGCTGTCAATCTTCAAGGCTCTGGGAAACCCAGGTGATACACGTAGCATTTTAGGGCTGCCCAACGGAGACAACGAAACTCTATCCAAAAGGAATTGTTTCCATACATACCGATTAAAGCAAAGACTTCCAAGTATTGGCTAGAAACATGCATGGGTGTTTCAGTGTGAAACACGAGTGAGGAGAGGGAAGCCACATTTGAGGAACTGGAACAGTTCTAATTCCTGATGGAATTTACTGCAAAGTTATTCTGAGACTCCCAAATATTCCAGACGGTATTTTACACAATTTCTAGTGTTTTCTCCATGTGCTTAGAGCTTGCTCTGCTTGGGAAGCATACAACCACCTCATTTCTCCCTGGACAGTGAAGCAGGACAAGTGGCACTGCTTAACAGCGCATTTGGACATAGTAAAACGCCTCCAGAGAGGCCTTGGCAGAGGCAGGGCAGGAGTAGGGTGAGGAGGTGAGTAGGGCAGCTGCAGACACCCCCCATGCTGAAGGAGGCAGAAGCTCCTCGCCGTGGGCACATGGACTTGCTTTTCTGCTGGGAAGCTGAAGAGCTGTGAGCAGCTTCTGCCAAGCGCATGCCTGGGAAGGATTAGCTCAGCTCTTGCATGTCCCAGAGGCTTTCTTTGCTGCTGCATCCTCCCTCGAGAGGCTTTTCACCTCAGCCCTCTGCTAGAATGTGCCTTAAAGGCATAATCGAGCTCATAAAAATTAAGTGGTGAACAATCGTTAAAAACAAAACAAAACAAGAAGACCCTAACTAAATTTAGTTCAATAAATTCTCAAGAATCAATCCAGTTATGTTTTTATTACTGTCAGAGCTCACAGTGTAGTTTTCATTCCGTGTTCCACACAGCTGCAGGGACTTCTGTGGTTTGTTTTTGGTTTACCTCACCCCACAATGTGACAAAGTTTTGATTTTGCGTAGAGAAGTGTTAAAGTAGAAGCTACAATTTTATAATTATTTTTTTAGCTCGTGAAGATCCTTCAAATAAAATCCCAACGCTTCTCAGTTTAAAACTAGTTGAGGATGGAGTCCTTGGAACGTTGGTAGCTGCACAGCACAATCAGTACAATTATACCATTTTCTCCTTCACTGAGAAGCTCACTCAGTAGGGCTGAAGATACGCTTTCTTGCTTGCTTTTGATCATTATGGTAACAGAATGGGAGAACTTGCAGTGTCCTGTCTGTGTGGATTTTCAGCATGCCCTCTTGCTGATATGGCATGCATGGTCCAGCGTGCATCATGCATTTTGAAGGATGTCATCTTCTCTGTCTTGAAGGAGAGCTGTGAGCCTTACATCTTCAAAGTCCTCCAAACGTCAGCTCATTCCAAGTATCCTGTGCATCCTGTCTGCTGTCCTGTCCCTCTAGCCCAGAGATTGTGGGGTTTTTTTGTTGTTGTTGTTTTCTAAAATGTGACAGAAGTCAGTTAAAGGATGTCATTTTCATACAGATTTGTCAGTTGGGCTCTTCTTAACAGAGGCTATTTGAGTCTCCAGGGCAGTAAAATAAAGTGTTTTCCGTCAGTTCCTGATACTTTCCATTTGAAATCTTCTCTGTGTGTACACTGCTTTCAACTTGCCTGTTAAGTCTTCGTGTCAGCCTGATTTTTCCTGCACTTTTGGTTAACTTTTCTAAGGTTGCAAAGGGCCATCACCTGGGATCTAGCAAGTAAGCTGATAGGAAGCAAAGAGCTGGACACAAAAGTTGGTGTAACAGAATAGATCAGAGGTCCATTCACCCACTGCATTTTCTGTTCCTGGCTCTATGAGTGTCTGCTTCTGAAGTCTTCGAGCAGTCTGTATTCATCTTACTAGTTTTGCTCATCTTGTTTGCTGTTATTTGGTGACTGAAGAACTATTAGTTGCTGGGTTTGGTTGTCATTAATACCCTCAAGTGTAGAGACTGTTACAAATGAATTCTCAGTAGTAAAAATACTTGACTGCATTCTTAGCATTTTTTTATATGCAATCTCTCTTAAAAAATGAAAATTTCTCATATGCTTCCTCAATGATATCCTGCTACAGTGAGTTCCAAGGGTTAATTATATGTTTTCCTCAAAGCTACTTCTCTAATAGGGTCCTTGGGATGAAGGTTGTTGACCCTTTTAAGCCGGTGTAAAAAAGTGAACTAAAGCAAACAGCAAAACAACCCACTGAGGCTGTAATCATGTGGGTGGCTATTTGTCTCTCTCAGGGCAGCCATGCCAAAAAGCCAAGCTTCCTCTCAAGAAGGTGACCGGCCAGTCTTTGCTGTCCTCTCCACGGCAAGAAGGATTAAGGCAAGTTTCCTTTTCCCTTTTCCTGAGTGTTGGGGTCTTTTTGCTTTGAGAAAAGGCTTTGCTGAAGTCACTGTTCCCCACCACTGCCCCCCCAGCAGATGGATGCTGCCCCAGGCAGCCTCAGCTCCCTTCAGGCTCCAAAGCTGCCTCAGAGCTCAGCACTGTCCTTTTCTTCCTTTAACTTTTCAGTGAGGCCAAGTTTATTCTGATGTCCAACGGGGTTTTTCCAGAGCACCAATGCTTTTACTAACCTTGTAGCCAAAGGAAAAGCTACTTGATGCCCAAGACTTCTGTCAAGCAGAGGATAGATGTTTTACCCTCAAAGGTCTGGAGTAGCTGGAATTCAGAGGAGAGCTTTCTATGGTGTGATGTCCACAAATACACCTTCTCTTTCCCATGTGAATGTAAGTAGAAATTATTTTGGAAACCAGGAACAGAACACTATGAACAAGAGTTCCTTAAGGGGATAAAAAGCATATAATTTAATCTGTGTTCATAGCATTTAATCTTAAAAACCTGCAGTCTTATGCACTTTATGTATCTCCTTCCCTTGGGGAAAGCAGATAAGGGCATCTAGTGCTTCAGCAGCTCATCCTAGTTAAAATGAGCCTAAATGGAAAACACCCTTGTAAATAAAAGGGACCAGGACCCGCTTTTATGGGAACCTTGCTGGAACTGGGATCAGCTGGGGCTGCCAGCCTGTGATGTTACTTGGATGCTAGGACAGCTCAGGCCTGCCAGGCAGGCAGGTGGGGCAGGTCATGTGGTTTTTCAGCCCTTGCACTTGTTCTATGGTTATGAGAAAAAGGGCCCTAGAATAGCTTCCTGAGCGCATGGCCAGGTGCAACCAGGACTTCTGTTGCTAACCTGGTGTAAAAGGTTGCCTAAGGGGTTAGCTGATGTTCATCACGCTGGAGAAAACAGTCTCGTGTTTCTCCTTGAAGCTGCTCCCTCTGATACACTGTTGTGCACGAAAGCTGATGAGGCTCCAGGCTCATGCCCCCAAAAGAGCTTTTAAAACTGTGGTTCTGAATTATCACAGAAGATTTTTAAGGAGAGCTGATAGCTCTCAAGTCACTGTCTCCCAGACCATTTAGGACATTCTAGACTTCAATCAGTGCCTTGAAATGTATTTATAAGCAAAGAGAGCCAGAAGCGTTTTGCGCTATTAGGCCAATTCAGCAAATCACTTAAGCATCACTTAACACATGCTAAGTCCACTGCACCCAAAGCAAACTATGGATATGATAAACTCTTAGTCCCTAATATGTTCCCCCCTGTATAATGCAGTGTCACTTTGTAGCTAAGGGTGATTATGCATATGTTTCTATCAACAACAAAAATCCTGGTGGTAGAACCATTGTGCTGTACCTGGATTGTTTGTATGATTGGTTTGCTAAGTGCATAAATCTTAAGCAATAGAATTTTGTAATACACAGTATAACAATTGGCAAGTGTTGTACATTTATTTTCACAAGTGAGGGAGTGACCCATAACTCACATCCATCACAGGGTATGAAAGCGCAGCTCACTGCAATACAGCGAGCAAGGGAATCATTCATACTGAGGATGTTATTCACTTCAACCTTTCCCCTTTCTTGAACGTAGTCAGGATCTATACGGCTATTTCTGCACGCTCTGTGTGCTGGCATAGATGTATTGTGGCATCACAAAAACTGGAAGGGGAAGAAATGAGATAGGAACAGAAAAGGGAGTGGGTAAACGTTGTCTGAGCTGATAGAAATGTAAGTGGTCAGGCTTGACAAGGAGAAGGAAAACCCCAGGGCTGAAGAGTGACTGAGATTAGAACTGACTTTTGGAGAAGCAAGAGCTGAGATTATACCTTCCAGTTCTAGTGAGCATAGAAGAACATAGAAGAAATTAAAGCAGTAAATAAAATGGAAATGTGTTTGATGGAGGGAGCAGCAAAGTATGTTTCGTCCTTTTAATTGTGCTCTTGTTTGTCTGTCATTATTCCCAATTTTACTGCTGTGCTTTTCTGTGTTATCTTCATACTGTGACAATTCCTGTGACAAACCACTGTAACAAAATGGCTGTAGCAACTGAGGAGGGACATTAGTTTGGGGAATTCATTGGTGCTTGGTACCTTGCTACTTTCACCAGCCTTGAAGACCCCTGTGGACTTTGCAGAAAGTCCCTATCTTCTCTGATCTGCGTGAATAGTACAATTATCTCTGATTAGCTATATGCTGAATGCGAGCTACCTGCAGAGATTGAGACTGGGCACTTCTTTGCTAGAAACTGCACAGCAAGATGAACCCTGTCCCAGATTTCTGAGTGAGCAGGAGAGCTGGAAGAGGAGATAGAGTTATTTCCCAGGTGGTTACTTCAGATTTGCCAAGGGACTTATAGGAATCTTGTGTTAGAAGGAAGAAATGAGTTTGGATCTCTAGAAACCCAATTTAGTCATGTGGCTGTAAGACACACTGCCCTCCATGCTTGCATGCAGCAACAGCAGGCTTGTCACTCTGTGGGTTATGCTCTTGGATGGATGGCTTGGGACATCCCCTGGGAGTTGGAAGAGGTCACAAGGATAGGGAGCTCTGGTGAGAAAAACAGAGCTCCTCATCGAATAGGTTGAAAACTGCTGGCTGATTTTAAGTATGCTATCAGCCTGCAGCTTCAGGCAGGGGCAGGCCAATCTATTCTCTGCTCGGGCTCTAGCCTCTTGCACACATTCCAGGCAGTGATCTGGCACCACTTGGACACAAGGGAGCTGCTGTACCCAGGTGGGAGGAGGCAGTGCCCGGTTCCCTGGCCTGGTGCCGAGGCAATCTCTCTTCCTCAGGGCCAACTGCCTTCGTGGTGAGCATAACCCTTTTGTCATCTGCACTGCACTCCCTTTTGTCATTGCATTGCTGGACTCACATCCTTGAACTTGGAGCACAAAAAACCTTCTGGTTTTTGAAGTGATGGTTTGTTTGTTTTTCCTCTTTGGTCGATGCTGGGATCAGTGATGTCAACTTGTTCTATTTGCTTTGACAGGAAAATGTTTTCAGAGTTCATTAGGATGGCATCAATTCTAACATTTGGCACACAAACATTTGATGACCTTCATGTGTGGGAAGAAATATGTAGGCAAAACTTCCATTAGTTTGAAAAAATGCTTTCAGTCGGCACTACTCTGATTCCCGAGCTGTGGCTCCAACATGGTGCTTTGTCCTGGCTGGAGATGTGCCTGCAGGCTCTGGGTGTGGAGCTGCAGCCAGGCACTCGAGAACTGTTGCACATTGAGTGCGAGGGGCACAGCTGGGTGTGGGTCTGCGCTTCCCTGTAGAACGCAATGGCTGGGTGTGGGTTGGCCAGGTGCCTTCATCTCCTGGTCAACTGGCTTAGTCCAGGGTAAATACAATAGTAACAGCATTCCAAGTGTGGAGCATCCATACCCTAATACTTTCCTGGTTGTTCACCTCAGTGAGATAATTTCATTTGGCGACTTTGGATTCATTTTCATCATCTACAGGGCTCATTAAAAGAGACAGATTGACTTGCACTGCTAGCAGTTGAACCTCCGGGCTAATCCACAGAGCAGGAGTTGGCTTTACCCTCTTCTGCCCTATGAATGCTTGTGGCTTCTCATAGTTCTGATGAATAGGGGCTGAAGCCTGGTAAGAGCTGCTGCAGGGCAGAAGGACAGAGCCTCCAAGCTAACCTTGTCCTCCTGCCTGTGCGGGCTGGTGACAGCCGCTGGCTGCTGCTGGCCCTTGGTATTAGTGAGCACAAGGTAAACCCAGAGGCCATTGCTGCTGCACGGCCTCACAGTTTGCCTGCTGGCTTTGTATTAGAGTCGTGTGAGAGCCGCCAAGGCGGTCTCATTTTCCTAGTGCCCGTCTCCAGCCCTTTTCTCTGACCCATCTTAGCTCTTAGTTACTTCTTTTAGGATCCACAGTGGTTTGGTGTTTTTCTCTCGTATCCTGTAATCAAGTGAAAGGCCCCTGTGTGGATAGAGGGGATTTGTGCTCAGCCTTTGTTTGATGTTTGCTCGTTCCTGGCGGTGCTGCCTGCTGCAAGAAAAGCCAAATGCTGCCCATATGTTGCAGTGCTCCCTTCAATTACAGAGGGTGAATGTTTATGGCTGCTCTTGCTGTTGCTCTTTCTCCATCCTCCTCTAAATGATACGTTTTCACTAGCAATTACTGAGGTACGGAGTCGGCCTGGACTCTGAGGTGTGCCACTTAGCAGCCTGCACGTGAAAGTGGAGACAAGGGAAGGAGGCCGAGGCTTAATGCTGTGCCTTGCTTAGGAGAATGTCCTTCAAGGGAGCAGAATTCTGCACCTTGTGACAATATGACTTTAATTTTGCCTTTCAAGTATGAACTAAGCAAGGCTGTCAACACATGCTGTGTTCTTCCTTGTCAAGCCATTTCACTTAGTCTGTCAGCTGTAAACAGCTTAAGAGGCATGTCATTCCCGCATTATTATAGCACTTTTAGATTTGTTTTTAGATTGGGTCTGTATCTGCTTTTGCAAAAGGTGCAGATAGGGAGATGACACAGGTTATTTATTGTGTTATTGCAACATGCTACTTGCAGTTTTGTGGTGAGCAGAGAGTAACTCCATTTCAAATAATGGGCACTGCTGAGTAAGAATGCACACGGGGCTATGGTAATGCCACTGCCATACTTTGTCACATCACACGTGTCGGCAGGGCAGTGCACTTCACTATGCATGCAGATGGCCTTCCACTTCGTGTGAAGTTTTGTTGCCCAAGAGATGGCAAGGCAAGCTCTGATCAGCAGACCCTCTACTTTCGGTTTTTCAGAACGTCGCTTTACATATTCAAATAAACAGTGTTTAAGCTGTTGATGACAGCTTAACTACTTCATCTCAGAACGTTTTGACAAGTGATTTTCAACGTTTTGGTTTCTCAGGAGTTTGACAACCCTCCAAAAAACACAAACTGATTTTATATGTCACATGTTTAATTTATTTGAGATGCACGTGTTATGTTGCTAGAGCAATGAGGAGTGAGTTAAAGGACAGGGTGATACACTCCATATTTATGATCATCAAGCTTCTTCACCATGTCATTACAAGAGGAAAAATGTTCAGAGATATGGAGTATGCAAAACAGCCAAACTTTTGTTGCCAGCCCGTCTGGATTGTGATTTATACAAATTGTTGGTGCGATTTCTTGGTGACTGCACTGAAATCATGAGGACTGAGACCATTTTCTCTGCAGGGAATCTGAGCTGCTTCCTGTTCCCTTCCCTCATGCTGTGTGCTTGTGCTCCCTGCATTCCTGGATGCTGGATGTGTGGGTGGCACAAAGGGGACGTAGGGCAGCAGCGGTGCAGTAGCAAAGCAGGTATTTTCTCAGTAGAGATGGGTGAATTTCTGCCTGTGTATTTTCCATGGGACTGTCATCAAATAATAGCACAAACATGTGAGCTGATCTTCATTTTAACCTCAAACTCGAGTTAAGCCTGAACTTTGTAGAGATGTTTGAACCCTATACTGATTTTTTCATAGACATTCTCACATTCTGACTTGCTTCTTTTTCTCCTCATGCAATAAGGCAGGAAAAGACTGGACAGGATGTACCTCCCTGGGCCCTTAAGCAATAGGGAAAATACAGGGAGAGAACTGCTTTTGCAGAGCTGAACTAGAACATGAATACTTTCTCTCAAAAAAAAAAAAAAAAATATCTTCCAGCATTATACCTCAAAACCTTTTGGATTTTAGTCAGTGTCTGTTTGTTGGTACTTGTGTCATGACTGCTTGATGTGCCAGTGTGTTAAGGGTAATAGTTTATCCTGTTGAGAACTCAGGGTATCAGTCTGCTTTTGTATACCAGAGTGCCATGGTGTGACAGAGTTATTTCCTCAGCACATACCCCCAGTAATTTTTCATCTAGGAGGAAAGAGGTGCTCTAAGCTAATTACTGATGTCAAGTTAGAACATGTAAATTCTTAATCATGATACTGCTGCACATGCACAGAGGAAAATCCATGTATTCTAAACAGACATTTGAAACTTCAACTTACTTTAAGGTTAGGAGCTGCAACTTTCTTCTGACACTTGATTAGTATCTTAATATCTGACTAAATTAGCTCTGAACTAATTTACTTGGCAGATCACAGCATTATTCTCAGTGTACTGCTTTCAGAAGCTAGAAAGAGAAGTGCAGTACTGCAAGGGAGGTGTGCCACAGTTTCAGGGACACCAGGTTTGATGGAGGGCATAGGGGGAAGAATTCAGTCAGTGACCTCAACCCTTTCTTTAAGAAAGGGTCTTTTCACTCAGCCATCATCATTTAAGACTTTTATTAACACAGAGAAACAGGCAGGCACCAGGCTGGTGTGGTTTCTGTCACGTGCAAATTGTGATGCTGCCTGCCTGCCTGCCTGCCTGCCTGCCTGGTGTGCATCTCCTTGTTCCTGGTGTGGGGCCAGGAGCCTTCCCCACAGGGTCTGGCACCATGATGCAGCATGGCCAGCAGCAAGGCAGCAAACGTGTGCCAGATAAGGCCTAGGGCCTGGAGTAGGCACCACTGGTTTGGGTTTTCTCGTTGGGAAGGCAGAAATGGGAGGAGACAAGACAGCTCTTGACAGTGAGAGGGAGATAGAGGTGCCTGCGTCTGGGAAAAAACAGCCACTTTTGCAAGAATGAGTGGTTAAAAAAACAAAAAATAAGCATTTTCAATATATTACAAACAAAATTATCTGCCAAAAGGGCAAGACAATTATCTTAATGTGATTTTTGACCAAGATAAATTTATCTTATTTTATAAACCGAGTAACAATTTGAATCTAATGCAAAACCTAGAAATAAATCTGAAAAATATGCTAATGTAATAAAATCGAAATTATTAGCACTCCAAGTGCCATACTTGAGGCAGTAAAACCTTTTAAGTTCCTATGGAAAATAGGCTAGTAAAACTGGAGTAAGTTACTCTACTTTAATCACTTGATAAATAGCTACAATGTTTGGAAGAATTGATAGTGTCATTATAGCAACATCCCTTTTTATAAACAGCCTGGTGTTGATTTGATTCTAATTGCTGCCAGAGGAGCAGTATCAGAGTGTGCTGTGCAGGCCGTGTAACTGCAGGGTGAGTGGAGCAGGGTTAGCTGGCTGGAAGGAGGGAGGCCCATGCTTCTATGAGGGATGCACTCCAATTCTGAGACGGAGGAAACTGAGTCAATGTGGTGGTGTGAGAAGATACAGTGAAAACGCTTAAGGAAGAGAAGGCATGAAGCAGACAAAACAGGCTGCTTATGTGCATGAAATAGTGGCAGACCAGTGAGAGTATTGGAGAGCTTTGAGTGTGACACATGCTTGCTCTCCTGCCTGGTGAGGCCTCGACACCAAACTGAGCTCCGAGCTCTCCAGCTCTGAGCTTTGCACTTTCTCTGATTGCAGCAGTTCATTTACAACCTCCTTATCCTAAATGGATTTCCATTATGGATGCCCCAATTTTTTTGCAAGCCCATTATCAGATACCAAGGGCCTAATTTTTAAGGCATTTTTAATTATTAATTACAGCTTTGTACACTCATGGACACTGTGTCCACATTTTGGTGGCCATGAACGCACATAAAAATGAAGACTATCTTTGCAAATCTGACCCTTTGCAATTCTGTGCTTCGGCTCTTCCTCTGCAGATCCTGGATTTGACCCTTGTAGGGCTGCACAGCTATTAAGGAGACATCAGCATTATACTGATGATTGCTAGGACGTTTGAGGGCAATGCATGTGTATTTATCCAGGAAATTTGTTTCTAGTATGGATACTTCTAAAAGTGGGTTGCTTTTTGATGTCGTATTTTGTGAATGGTAGTAGGAAAAGCAGGGTACTGTAAAGAGAGGAGGAGAGGAACGTGTTTAATAGTTTGGTCATGTTAGCAACAAAGCAAGGATAAACGGAAATGCAAAAGGGAGACGTACTTGCCTTCCTACACAAATCATTTGATAAGCTTCTCCCATAAAGATAGTGGGCTAAGATGATGAGTGAAATATGTAAAATAGCTTGTTGAAGAAAAAATTGGTTCAAGGGGGACTGAATGGCTCAAGAGATTAGTGATGGGATAATAGCTTTTCTCCATTTAAGTGGTAGACCAGTTCGAATCAATTCCAGGTCTCCAGAGACTGAAAGGTGTTGCTATCCAGTGACTCCTTCATAGTTATTTGAAATGATTTTTTGGTCTCAATCCCATCCTTAGTTGCCAGGAAATTATCCCCAACCCAATCAGCACTGAATTACTTTGAACTAATTGTCATCTCCTCCTCCTAAAGATGCACAACCGTATGACTAGCAGTTGTTTTACATGATGCTGTATTGCTGGTAGGAACTATTTTGTTTGTTTGTTTTTGGAACAGCTAGATTGCACAAAAGACAAACAAATACTGGAATTTGATGCTGTGTAAAATTGTTTTTAAAAAGATGTGGTGGTTTCTTTTTGTAATGGACAATTCTTGGAAAAGAGTGCAAGGTCTGGATACCTTTAGCCTCCCTTCTGCAGGTGGTGCTGCATTCCTTCTGCAGTGCCTGAGCTTGCCCTCCTGCCTGCAAGCTGTGTGGGGAGCTTCCCCTCCGTAAATGTAAATCATGGAACAGTGCAACAACTTAGGGAGCAGCTATAGGTCATAAGTAGCAAGTGGAAAATTCAAAATGGCAGCTTGCCCTCCTGGTTTATTTTGAAGCGTCTCTTTAATATGTGAAGCTGGACCTCTGGAGTGATGCTAGAGACAGGCCAACTGAGAGCAGCTCCGAATCTTGCCTCACAATTTTATTCCGAAAGATAGTAACAAGTAAAATAACAGGCATCGATTATTCTGCCAAATGTAAAGATTAAGCAAACGGTAAGAAGAAATGCTTACCAAGCTGAGGAGGATTTGAATCTTTTAGCTGGCTGTGCGAGTAAGTCTAGAGCTAGTGAACCACAGCAGAGTTCACATTATTCAGTGTACCAAAGAAAAAAGAGACCTGGGGTTATTAGAGAAAAATCCCAGCAGTTCTGTGCATATGGCTGCTTGGAAAAGAAACAAACAGGTTATTATGACATTGTAAAGCTGTCAGAGAACTGAAATCACATGGCTATATCCGAATTTTCTATAGAACTGATGCAATATGGATTCAATCGTAGAAGCCTCAAAGGAGAAATTTTATTTTCCCTGAGCCCAGACAGTTCCAGGTTTAAGAACACTCATCAGGAGGGAAGGCTAAAGGGGTTAAGGAAATGAGACGCAATAGAGGTGACCTGTGAGAACTTTCATTATTATATGGAGCCTTGATGAGTGAAACGAGAGGAACTGCTCTCCATCATGAAAGGCTGAAATGTCGAGGGAGCAATCACAAATTAATCTATTAAGAATAAGTAGGAGGTTGAACAGCGTGGCTCAAAAGGATGGAAATATATGGAATAAACTGCAGCGTAAAGCCATGATAATTTTTAAACACATCCTTAAAGGCATCCGCCTACAATTTTTCCAGTGAAGCAGGGACTTTTAAATAAGTCTGTGTGTGTATATAGAAATGTATGCAATTACATGTGTGCATATATATGCGTGCATGTGTGTATATATATATGTGAGACAAAGTTTAAGCAGAAAAAAATGGATCTCTTTCTATTCAGCTGCTTCTAAGATTTGTAGTGACCTGGCCTGCATGAGAAGTTCTGTTCTGATTTGTGTGGCTTTAACCAGAGCAATGTGCCAGGAATTTTTCTTTTTTAAAAGATACACCAATAAAATGTCTCGCAGGCTTTTTTCTCTGTGGTGATTTTCCTTTTTTTACTGTGACATTTTAAACTTGAATTTAGTGTTTGTAAAAGGTGCTATTTGACAGCATTCTGTAACTGAAAGCCTCTTATTATTGACAGATCATGTACGGTCAAGGCTGGGGAAATTTCTCTGTGTCAGCCTGGTGAGGGAAAGCCCTGCAGCCTGAAGAGACCAACCTCTAGCAGCAAAAATGGTAGGACCATGTTGGTTGGTCCAATCTGACGTTAAATGTCGCTCAGTGACTGCGTTTAAAGAGCTCACATCCAAAGGACTGGGAGAGAGGCATGAAGACTCTCCAGCTGACAGGACTGTGGAGCTTATTTTTTTCTGTTTTCCAGTGCTAGCAGCTTTCTGGAGCATTAATGCTTTGTCTGCTAGTGGCTGGAGTGGGACTCAAAACAGATTACCAAATACATTTTGGTGAAGCTGATCCTGTAGGATGCAGCTATCCTTTGCTGCGGTGCTTGGGAAGAGAGAGTCTGTTGTATGCTCTGTGCCAATCCCTCATGCCGATCTCAGTCATTTCATGAAGCTCACATAGTTTCAGACTTTTACTTTTGCCAGCTTATTATAGCCTAGGAAGATGAGACGTGACTATGCTGAGATACAACACCCAGTGATGGCACTTTATAATACTGTATAACTGGAGGATTGCTATTGTAGGCAGAGAAAAAGGCAATAAAGCAGCATTGATATCCTGCCTGCCCCCTTATAGGAGTTATTGAATCAAACCTACCAGAACTGCCAGACAAACAATTTGCAGCTGCAGTCTGAAGCCTGACAATGACACAGAATCAAAAAGAAATAGTTGAAGTGCATGGGCTTGTGAACTCCTCTGTGACCCACCACAGCAGGCTCCCTAGGATTGTTCTTTCCAGTCCTTTCTCTGCAATATTCCCTCTCTTTACTTCTCTTTTCCTCTTTCTCCCATTTTCTCTCCATTTTCAGCAACTTGCACTTCTCCCCCTCCCTCTTCCTTCTCTCTCTGGTTGCCTCACCACTTCTTTCTCTTGCCTCTAATGCACCTCTTGCTTTTTGTTCTTTTTTCTTTTGTGAGTTCTACTGCCCTCCTCTGTGCCTCATTTTCCATTTCTTCAGTTCTTTGCTTTATTTTTGTTAATGTAATTTCCTTTTGCTGTTTCCCATACTCTTCCACACTCACCTTTCTTTTCTGAGCAATTTTTTCTGTTTCATTTCCCTCTCCATTTTACTGTCCTTTAGTTCTCCTTTTTCTGTCACTTCTACCTTCATTTTTTCTCAAGCCATTTCTAGCTAGTTTCATGTTTCTCTTACTCCTCAGATGTGAGGTTTTAAACCTCTCCTGTGTACTAGGATTTCCAAAGTGCCAATCCAGCTCAACTAAGGGGAACTGATGTGGTTTGGCTCTAATGTGTATGAAGCGAGATACTGGAAAAGCCAGTGTAACAGTAGCACTCAAATATTCTGTGGCTCATGAACCAGGCCTACACTCATGGTTGGATTCAAAACTTATCAAATTAATGGCATCTGAATCGAACCTGCAAGCACCATCTTCCACACTCTCAGCTCTAATCAGACTTCAGTCCTTTATTTGAATAGAAATCTCATTGTCCTTAGTTTCTTGCAGTGCGCCATTTTGCTTTGGCTAAGGGCAGTCTCTTGTGCTTCTTCTCCTTTTTTTATTTTTATTTTTATTTTTGGTTCTTCTTAAGCACGTCTCCAGGGTTTGATGGAAAGAGGCCACAGTGTGCAGTACATTCAGGCTCAGTTACAGAAGAGATCACTTTGTAGTTTTTCTGTGCTTATAACGATTACCTGCAATCTTGGGGAAGATTTTTCTATTCCTTTCCTTTTCTTGTAACCAGTGTCTAACCATAACACTTCTGAACTTTTGATGGGCAGTTCTCTCTAAGCTGGCTGGCAGGTAGACAGTGTATGAGCCTCTTTTGAAACAAACTAAGAATTTGTCATAACTGGAAGCTTGGGTTTTGTTCTGGGCTTGGTGTTTGTTTGTTTTTTTTTTTTTTTGTTTGTTTGTTTTAAGTTCCTTAGTTTACTTAGTTTCTCTGTTCCCTTTCCCCACTTACTTCCACATGTGGACATTTTGACTTGCTCTTCTTTGTGACAATATTTCCCCACTTCCTTTTAAAAAACAGCTGCCATTGCTTGGTACTCACCTGTTCTTTGGGAGCAAGTGACCTTGCGCAGGGAAGCTGCTGATCAGGCTAGTTTCCATTGCTGTCCCCTGTTCTCACAGGGCCAGTGCTGTCCCCAGGGTTCTCCAGAGCTGAGTAAGTTGCATGAGAAGGGAGCAAAGTTCTCACTGTCCCATAGCTGACCCCTATCAGATCCAGGAACCAAGTCAAGCCCAGATCTCATTCAAAGGATAACACCACTCCTTGTGTAAAATTATGTATAATATCAGTGTGAAAGAAACTCCTCCTTCCTCTCCCATTTTGTTAACTTCTTTCCATCTCTCTGACCGCTGGTCCTATGGAGTTCACTGCTGGTGAAAACAGGAAGAAAATCAGTTCTTCTATAAGCCATCCCTTTCTGCTCTGATTGGATTTTTCTTTTGTCGGTCTCTTTATTTGATTTAAAACCTTAAACCCCTTGAAGCTTTTCCGTTAAGATGTTGAGTACAATTTGTAATGGGGGGAGTGGTCAGAGCATTACCTAAAAAAAAGTCCTAGTTTATTTTTACCTAATGGAAGAGGAGTATGGGTACCTGCTGCACACTACTATCAACATGTCAACAGAGTAGGGGTTACGTAGAGTTTCTTTTACTTTCTTTCATGTGCCAGTTTTACCTCCTCCTGCTTTGCCTTATTTTGCCCATAACTGACACTTGTGACAGCAGTACAAATTCCTGGACATGTTCTAGTACCGGTCAATGTGGGAGCAAATCTCCCAGCCTCTCCTGCTGCTTTGCATTTGCCACCTGACAGCAACGGATGCTCAGGAAGACCAAGGGGTAAGTTTTTAAAGCTTTAGCCCAGATTTTAGCCACGTGACACCTATTAAAGCAATTGGGAGCCAGGTGGCTAAACCCAAGTGCAATTCTTTGTAATGGTACCCCTGAGAGCGCCCATCTCTTTTTAGCAGTGCTATTGATTAGGCAGTTCTTGACTTTGAGGGACAAAATTGGTGTGTGCATCAAGCTTCTTTTCCTCAATTTGGCCTGGTTTGAAATTAATCGTTCACCTTTGAGCCATTTTTGTAAGCAGCTTTAAGCTTCAATAAGTTTCAGCATGATTTGATTTTTCTCTCGCCTTTTGCTATGGAAGACAGTTGTTTACCAGTCTTATCTAGGACATTTCTAGAGCTGTTTGGTCTTTATCCTCATCTCCCACATTGATCTGGGTATGTTGCTCAGTCTGATTTCCCAAGATCAGTAAAATACAGTAATTAATGGCTGCACACAGTGCCCAAAACTGAAGCACTGAGGGTAGTGGGGACTTGGTTTTCTGCAGGAGCAATAAGATAAGCAACACACTTAATGAGGTACACCATGCTACATTTTTGGGGTATTGTCAAGATTAGTAAATGATGTGGTGGTCTTAGGAGGAGCACATATGCCATGAACAAGTTCTTCCTAATTTCAGGTACTCTTTGTGGATATTTGATATTTACAATGGGTTGCTGTGCTACACAAATGAATCTGCACTTACGTTTGACAGAAGGTGAAAATACATGCATAAGAATAAATAAGGAGTTCTCCAAACCTCTTGCTTTTTGTGGTTCCTCTCCTGAAATGTTCCCTGCTTCTCTTTATTTTCCCAAAGAGTAGGAAGATTCTCCAGTCATTGGCTGGGGAGAGACGAGACCTGCTCTCCATGAGGGTGTGCCCTTTGCTTGGGAATTTGGTACATAACAGTTATTTATGTGGTTTCGTTCATCTGTTTCTTTCGGTTGTTTTAGAGAACTTTTGTGAACTGTTAGGTAACATTAAGTACTGCTAACCACAAGTGACTGGCATTGAATAGCTTTTTCCTGCAATAAAACCCAAAGTGAAAGCTGACCTATGTGGAAAAAGCTATCAATTCAGTCCAGTACCTCAGCAGCTAGGTGTAGCTGTGCAAAGACTGCATGGATCTGTCACTGCATTGCTTCTCCCAGTGCTGCTTCGTGCATCCTTGCTGCTGTCTTGCTCCTCTGAGAACCAGAGAAGGTGGCATTTGGCATGTCTGTGTTGGTGGGAGGCTTTCTGTGGGACATGCTGCGACAGGATGTAACTATAGAATGGAAAGAAAATTCAGAAATACTAACTTCAGAAAAATTAGTGTTTCTTATTCCTATTTTGGTTCAAAATGAGATGCACTTCATGGGTTATCACAGGCAATATAGGAATTCCATCATCTTCTTGCCAAAGGATGATAATATAGGAGCCCTACAGGCAGTTTCTTGAGAGATCCCTGTTGAAATGGGAGGTTGTCAAAACCTCCCAAATTGTTTGAACAAGCTGTTTATTCAATAATGTTTATCAATGAGAATTAATTTTGTCTGAAAATTCTCAGTCAGTTCTACTGAAAATCTAGTTCATCTTAAGCCTGGGCTTTTATGGGGCTCCAAGAGAAGGAAAAGTACGTGCCAACTCTCTCATTCCAGTCACAGTATTTTGAGAAATCTCATCGGGATGACAAATTCCAAGCTCAGTTAGATATCTTTTTTTTTTTTTTTTTTTTTTTTTTTGTTAAGTGACACAGAGCACAATTAGTGCAGAAACATAAATAATGAATAATTGGATGTGGATTGCTTAAGCCTACGTAAAAATATGTGCAAGTTTGATATCAAACTCCTTGCCAGGCTGATTAATGAACCATATGCAAACATTCTCCATTGCAAACATTCTTTTTTTTTTTCTTTCCATTAAATCCCCAGAATCAAAAAACAGTTTTCTAACAGAAAAAGGTATTTTGTCTTTAAGTTGCTATTGCAATGAATCACATTCATATATTGTTTTACATTCACATCAACCAATTACATCAACCGATGTCACATCACGTAGCCTGAGATTTGTAGAGAGCCTTATATTTGTACTGAAGCTTCCTCTGTTTTAATCGAGATTTCTTAGTCACATATCTGAAACTGGTGTTTTTCCACAAATATTTTAAGGGAAAGTAGCTGTTACTGTAGAACTAAAACAGATATTCCCCACGTAGGCAGCACTTGCCATACAGGGAGGTATTGCAGACATCAAAATGCTGAAGGCCAGGAGGGCAGCCTGCTCTTCCAGAGTTCAGCGACTGAGCTCACGATCTGTGCCTCTCGCTCTCTTCTGGAATGCGATTTCCATTTTACAGACCGAAGCAGAGGGCCAAAGAGGTTGAGAGAAGAGGGCCGTGCTTTGATGGTGAGAGGGTGTGCGCACGGCTCTTTTCAACCGGCATTTGATTCCTTTGTGTTGCACTCCCCTTTCGAGTGGAGTTGCTAGTCGGTTTTCCAGATGTAGTGGCTGGGAGGAGCAGAGATCAATAGTGAAAGGAGGAATTAATAGCAAAATCAATTCTTCCTTTAGTGCAGTCCTATTTATTTGCAAAGAAGGTACAAAGTCCCGTTACGTTTCTTAAGCGTAGGGAAGACTCTGCCGTGGTTAATGTATTTGCTATCAGGTCTAAAGCACCCCTGAGCCAATGCTTTTATCTACTCCTGCCTGGTATTTTGGGTTTTGTTTTTTCCCCTCCAGCTTATGCTTAAGTGTGTCTGAAATCCTTGTCCTGCCTGTTTCAGGTGCAGTATCAGATTTGAAGGTGTAGCTGTGTGGTTCAGCTGCTGCTTAAAATGCTTAAAATGCCTTGCTATCTGCCTGGTTTGGGTAGTGGCTCCTGGTGTTTAATTTAGCTGATTTTCCCCGGTATTCTGACTAAAGCGTGGTAGATGTGTCTACAGATCTAAGCTTGGCTTCATTAACTCCTCCACACAAAAATGTTTAAGGTTGTAAATATATACATCTTTTAAGTATTAAATACAATATGAAAGTGAGAAGCAATTGTGTCTGGATATTCTCAGGTAATATGAAATGTTGCTGCTTTCACAGCAGTGGAACAACGCCATTTTACAGCAGCCCGGGCAGCTGCCTGTTATCAGCTCTACTCCCATCAGTGGTGTGAGCTGTCTGCCCCACTTCTGCCAGAGGTGGTACGGGTGCTTCTGTGGTGCTCTGCAGGGCACTGGGGCATCCTACTCAGGGAAGAGGAGGGATGGTGCCATTAGGCCAGGCTGGTGCTGAGGTACCCACCTTAAAGCAGTAGCTGCGGGTGCCAGAGGGAGATGGCAGAGAGCAGCAGTGCCTGAGTCTTTTTGCTATGCTGGGTGCACCCTTCCTTGGGGCACACGTGAGTGCCTCATCCTGAGGCAGAGCGCCTTGCTGAGGGGCGGCTCTGAAGGATGCGTTGTAGCTCTCAGCAGTGCAGATTCACTGTGGATTCCTGTGGAACAGAATACCCGGGAACATAATAAAATCAGCATTTGGAAAACATTCTGTCCTGCTCAACGCTGATTTTCCGAGGCTGCTTTCCACTGCATGCCTAGAAGGTCCCATTCAATTAGGAAATGTGGAAGTTCCCGTATGCTATTTAAAGTGGTACACAAAAGGCTCTTCTATTTTCTGGGCCCTTAAAGAATGTGACCACAGAGGATATCAACACACATTTGTGGGCTCATCTCGGAAAAGGTTGAATATAAAGTTTTGTTTGCAAATACATATGCCATCAAAACTTGATTTACCGATGCTGTTTACCATTTGATTGGATAAAAGAATATTAGCTCTTAAAAATGAGACCCAAACTGAATTCCCTTCCAGAGCATTGTATGATAACACCACATGTCTCTGTGCTCACATAGTTCCTTCTGCACCTGAACCACCGCTCATGGGAGCTCCAAGACCCTCCTGCTTCCTGAGCATGGCAGCTGCTGAATGCAACCGAGGGCTAGGGCATTGAGTGAGCTTCTTTGGGTGCATTTTGCCTCAGCAGTGACAGTGCACCTGCCTGTGGCTTTCCCTGTCTCACTGCTGGATCCAGCCATTCTGAGGCCATGGCATGACAATCCCCAGTACCCCCAAGATTTTGGGGAGTGGGGACACCCTTGGGGCTGGCAGCGAGGCTCACAGACTGCTGGCCTTTCTACTCTGCTCCCGTGGGTAAGCTTGCTCCAAAAGCACAGAAAATTCCTTGGTTCTTGTGCAGCACGTTAAAATGGAATAATGTCAAGTCTGATCCAAAGTTCTCAGTACTGGTATTTTTCTTCTTGCTGCACTGGGCTCAGAAAGAAACTCAATAAATGGCCTATGAACAAAATTATATAGAATGATCAACATGCAACTGTCATGCTGCATTTGTCTCATGTCATTAGTCATTATGAAAGCCTGCATAATTCTGGAGCAGAACAACAATTTCCACACGGCAAATTGCAGATTGTGTTTGCCTGCCCACAAAACATCACAATATTTATTTTGAAACTTTATAATGCTATCAAGGGCAAATTCACTTTACTTGTACAAATAGCCCCATCGAGACAAGTTAGATATTACACACGCGAACAAAAGCGGACAGGACATGGCTCTGTGCACGAACACAGCCAAGCTTGCTTCTTCCTGCAGTAGGAATGGGGCAGGTGCAAGCACAGAGCTGCAGGCACAGCAGCAGTGAGCAGGAAGAAGTGTCTGCACACAAGCAAGACACTGCTGTTCTGGCTGTGCAGATTCATGCCTTGGTCGCCTTCCCCACCCTGTCACCTGGGAAGCCTTCCTTCCTTTGGGTTTCAATCAAAACACAGAGCTCCTCATAGTTCTGCAGATTAAATTTGTCTGTGCTGTGAAGGAGCCTACTCTGATCAGAATCAGTTTCCCCATGTTTAGCAGTTAGACCTGCTGAAAAACTACTTTGTACATCTGGATTTTGACTGGGTTATCTGTGCATTTTCAAAGCTAGTTTTTTTGTTTGGCACTGCAGACATCACTGGGTTTAGGCTCATTTTTAGGTGGAAGGGTTTTTTCGTGTTCCATCATCTATCTTGACAGACACTCCACATGCCAGAGGCAGTCTTCTTAACCCTGGATCAAAACCTAATCTCTTCTGCTTTCGTAAAACCTTTTCCTCTAATTCTCTCTCTAGTAAATTATATTCTGTTCTTTGCCCTTGAATAATTTAAAAATGTATAGAATATAGCATGGGGGAGAGAGGGGGAGCACGTTCCATTGAGCGATACCTGGTAATCAGAATCCTGCATTCGTATCTTGCTGCAATGATCTCATTCCTATTGGGACAGCACTCCTGTGAGCACAGGCCCGTGTTGTGTTCATCCTGTTACAACCAGATAAACTCATAATGCAGACAGATAAGAGCTATGCTCATTAATCTATTAATTGCCTATTGTCACTTGTCAATATGTTTCACTTGATGGGAAGCCTGAAGATTAATTTGTATTGTGAGGATGTAGATTTTTCCTTTCTGTATTATTCCATACTATTTTATTTTGGTGTGTGGAATGCTACAAAATGACATTCAGGCTGTGGTCTCAGCCGAACAAATTATGGCTGCCAGCTTTTTAAGTCTCTGAAGCCAGAAAGATGTGATGCCCCACACAGCTATGAAATAAAAAGCATGGTTTCATTTGGAGGACCCTACAAGAGCTGTGGCTGTGCTGAGGAACACGTTTTTAAGGTGGGCGTTCAGGACATCCTTAAAGTCAACACAGCCTGAGATACTCTGATTTCCCAGGGAAGCAGAAGCACTGTGGGCCCTGCTCTGTTTGCTGGAAATTTGAGACTGATTTTGTCTGGGATTGGAGCAGCCAGAGCAGGATTGTATTATAATTGTATGACATTTAATACACCATGAAGAGATTTCAAGTTCTCTATTTTTCTAGCCTATAACAAATCAAATGTTCAACCATAATGTATATAGTCACCAAGTTTACACCTTAAAAAAGGTGATTTTCAAGGGCTTATCTCTACAGAGAACAGTGGAGCAGAGACAGTTTCGAAAAAGGGGGGAAAGAAAGGGAGAGAAACATCACAGAAGCACTTTATAGACCTATTTGAATCACAGCCTTAAGTCATTTATATCACGTCCAAGAAGCCCATCCATGTGTGTATTTAATAATGATGACCAGTTCTAAATGGAGACTGGAAAATTTCCTCTCTGTGGCAAGAAGCAAGAGTTCCCTGTTTCTGAGTCAGTAACTTGACCTGTTTGAATTATTTTGTTACTTGTGAGGCTGTCACTGGGTGGCCAGTTTTTAACTCTGCACTCTGATCCAGGAGCCACTTTTTGTGGAACCACCACAGTTCGCAACAGCTCAGGTAGTTTTTAGGTAACTTGGTTTGGCAAAATCAGCTCATCCGTGGGGCAGCAGTGTTCATGCCATCTCTGCACACCTGTGAGTGCCCAGGGACGTGCTCGGGCACAAGGGCACTGCCTTCTTTTGCTGCCGTGGCAGAGGAGAGCAGTGCTTTGCAGTTGAACAGCGTTTGTTCCCCCAGGGCTGGTGCAGGAGGCTGCTGGCAAGATCCAGAAACCTCCCTACTGCGACTGAGGATAGTCACTGAGAGCAGGGTTGAGCTGGATGCTCTCGGTTTGTGTTGGAAGCAAGAGTTACATTTTCAGGATTTCAAGGAAAAAATGTTACAGAGATGTAGGGGAGGGTCTTCTGATATCCTTTTCTCTAGCTGCTTTAATCTTTTGGGCTGCCTTTCTTTCTACAAATGTTGACGAGGGAAAAATATTTAAATAAAATTGAACTGCATGAAAGAAGAAAGGAGGAAAAAATCTCCTTTTCCTGAAAATGTTCCAAACCCCTTAAAAATAAGGAAATTAAATTTCTCAGATGTCATTAATGTCTTTAGCTTCATTTTTTCCCCAAGTTTCGGAAAGTCAGTGGCTTTACAGTTTCACTCTTTCTCTTCCACTCCAGAAGGAAGGGGTCTTGGAACACAGCACGGGAGCAAAAGGTAACACAGGAAACACAAAAAGAGAAGAGGGAAAAATCTCAGGATAACATGCAGACATCTGTATTCACAGCGCTCCAGTCAGATATCTGTATTCAGTGGCTTAAAAGTAGAAAATGATAGAAAGCTGTGATTGGAAATTCAATGCTTTGAAAACATAAGAAGAAACATATCCCATTTAAATTCTGCAAAATGGAAAAAATTCAAGGTAGGGAATTTTTCAGAAAAGTTTATTTCAACAAACTTCTTTCAGTTATGTGAATGAGGTATGCTCGGTATGCCAGGCACTGTCCCCACCCAGAGTACATCGTGTCCTCTCCCTGAGTATTTACTCACTGCTGAGTGCAAAGAGATAAAGTGCCACACTTATGGCCCCATGGGAAACACATGGCAGTCTTGAAATGCAGCTCTCCCAGGTCTCACAAGAAGGCCTTAACCAAAATCCCACTGTTCCTTATCATGCTTTGTTTCTTTCTTTCTTTCCAATAGATACCGTCTCTAAAAATTTCTTTTGTTTGATTCATTGAGATCATGGTCTCAGCTTGTTGCAAGCACCACAGAATTTTACCCTTTATGTTTTTTTTTCCCTGTTGCATATTGCTTATACATTGAGTTGCTAGCTTGCCATTTCTTCTTGCTCTGGATTCTTCCCTATGACGCCGAAGGGGACAGCTTCAGGAGCACAACGTTTTGTCATCTTGACCAGTGGGATAGCTTGTGTCCTATTGTCAATCAATCCCTTTTGATCCAAACTCCATCCCCTCTTATTGACCATCTCTCCTTTTCCCACTAAATATTTCAACCCCGCTGTCTTCTCCCTTTGTGCTTCCTTTAATTCTCAGTATTTCTGCTGAAGGACTCAACCCTCCGTCAGTTTGTTTAATGGTGCAGAAAACAAAGCCTGGTTGGTGCAACCTCTGCTGAATAGGTCATCGATGACAGCAATCTGTGCTGTGGAAGTTAGCTCCCACTGGCAATGTTTTCAGTCCACTTGAATGAACCCTCCTGGGAGTCATTCTTTAAAGAGCCCAGGGGTGGGGAAGGCTGGAAAATGGAGAGAAAAGGAATAAAATAATTATAGAAATAACACTCCAACTTTCTCTGTTGTACATGGATGTGGCTAATCAAAATGTGAAGTACCTTGGATATCTGTAGTCGGGGTAGGTTAAGAGGCTGTTCTTTTGTCCCACCGTGGACTCTGCAATGGAGGCAGTGACATTTTGTGTCTCTGGATTTTCTCTCTGTTGTTAGCTGAGGTGCTGCCGTGATCTTTGGGAACAAGCTCTTTCTCATAGGCACTTGCCCCTATTGAGCAAGGCATAGCCACAAGGGGAAATGGTCCTTGTGTGGACCACCAAGGGGAGGCTGCACCCAGCCCTGCAGCCCCATCTCCTCCAAACTGAGCTAAGATCTCAGAGGTGACCCATCACCAGAGCCAGACCCTCTGTGGCAGGAGGGAGAGGCACTGTGCAGGTGTAGAACAAACCCTGGCTCCCGGTGCTTTTGGATTGATTACACATCCCTCATCTTGAGAAATTTCCTAATTAAGCAAGTAGCTAATTATAAAGCAAGAGAGTACAATATTATCAACATTTTCATCTTAATGAAGTCCATTTTATTTAGATACAATAGGAAGGAACCAGCAGCCATCTTTGTTAGAGGATGCTGATGGTTATGCCAATCAATTTCATAGAGCAAAACCATTTGAATTGTAGTAAATAAAGAAAACATCATCTGTGATGGAAAAGACTAGGGAAACAATTTTCTTTAATAATTAGAAAGCCAATTTCTTAAAAAGTGGTAGTCAAGTAGTTTCAAGAGTTTCACAGTGAATATCCAGCCAAAAATTAAACAACCAGGAAAGAAGATGCTGAAAAACATAAAATTTGATTTTTTAAAAGTACTTCTAAACCATGCATTGGATTTTGAAGAAACACTCCAGATATTTAAATCTTTATTCACAGCTTACACAACCTAAATACTTGGGGAATATGTGCTTTCTTCATACAAGCAGAAAATGAATTGTATACAAGAAATGGAATACAATTTTAATCTATAAGATAAAGGGAAGAAGATGGGGAGAAACACTAATGTACGAGTTCATGGGCTAAAATTAATTTATCTTTCTGAATGATAATAAAGAACATGCAATTAAAACCAGTCAAGAATGGCAGAAAATAAATAATTTTCTGAGTATCTCCCATAGAATATAAGAAGAAAACCTGATCAGACATCATACTCAAGCACATGCATACATTTATTGCAGATGTTGCTCTAATTTTTAGGCAGGCTATGTACTCTAGTGGGTTTATTCTCATAGAACCTTTTGCTCTGCAAAAACTTTGAGATGTCCTAGTAAGTTTAATGTAGCTGACCTGCATGGCATAATGTCCATTACTTAGTTTCAGTCTGTATTTATGCACAAGTGTCTGTTTTACTCAGTAGAAGGCTATTCCTGTTAGCAAACTGCTTAAAGAGAGGGATGATAGATTTGCCACTAATCAGAACAGGGCAAGCACTATGCTGTGGAATATAGCGTAGCTTACAAATCCTGTGATTTTTAGAAATTGTTAATGTTTTGGCGGTACATCTTAGCTGCATGATGACCTTCACCAAGGCTTTGGGGGAAGGTGGAGCTGCATTACATCGCATTGGTTTGCTTTGTTGTTGTTGCTCTTGCCTACCTGTTGGCTGTGGTATTGCTGCAGCACGGCTTCCTCACCTCCTTCAACAGCTTCGCATACTGCTCAAAATCCTCTAACTTCTAGTTTATGAATGCTTCCAGGATTTTTAAAGTACTTTTTATTCTAGTTTGCTTTCAAGATCTGGCAACTAAACTAGAATTTCTGCAAAATCTCAAAATCAGCACTACTGCACATTTTAAAGAAAAAACGTTTATTTACGTGTGAAATAGGGAGGCACTTGGAAAACCTGTTTTCTAGGAGCCCTTTTTGCCACTGGTTTATCACTTGTGCATGAAAATTACTGCTCTGCTATCAGTGGGGATTAACATTCTCTCCTTTGATTTAGAAATATGTTGTTTAAAATATCTTTCCAAAATGCTGATACTCTACAAGGAAACTTGGAAAAAATATTCTCTTGCAGATGGTGATTTCAGGCAATTTATTTTGAAATTCTTGGTTTTGATTTCATGGGTAACGATGATGGTCTTCTCAGCATGTTGTGCTCTGTGTGAGCTAAGCAGTACATGCAGTGCAAGGACTCCACAAATGTCACAGCTAAATAATTGCCTGAGAACTCTGGTGCCCTGTGATGTAGCCATTGGAAAACGGTGCTTTGGGTCAGGAGGACTGGCTTACTTTACTGGGGACAGGACTCAGGGTGTATGTGGAGGCCTCACTGAGGGTGGTTTGCTGGTGTGCTAAGCATGGCAGGAAGGGAACAGCTTCTTGTTGTTAATGTCAAGAGATGGTTAAAGAGAGGTTGATTCGAAGTGCACTTGAAGTTCTACATCACCTCATCTTTGCTTTTGTGAGACTGACCCACCCTGCCCTCTTAGCAGGATGATTCATAGAGTCCTCTTTTTGGTATTACAGAGGTAAGAACTTAGACAAATCACCTACCCAGAAAGGCAGGTGGTGGTGTATCTGTGTAAGGCATCCACCAGAGTTAAGGAGTAACCAGCACTCTGCAACCTGCAGCACCCAGCCCAGATCTCCCTGACTGCACGTGGTGGTGAGCTGGCACGGCATGCAGGCACAGGGCTAGCTGCCTGGATGAGGGCTTCTGCACTGCAGCTAGCTGACAGATGTTGCAACCTGGTTTTCTAGGAGCAAGGCTTCCTGGGCTCTTGATGGCTGTAGCACTCTTTGTGATTGGAAATCACATTTGTAGGAGTTAATTTTCTTAAACGATTGTCCAGGACAAGTTTATTTGTGTCTCATAGCAGGAGAGCTAAGTGCAGCACAGCAAGAGAATTAATCACGGCTGCTGCCTTCTTGGTTTTTCACTGAGTGAACCACAGCCACACCAAATGTGAGAGGGTGCCATCTGATGGGAGAGCTGCACATGCAGGAGCTATTGCTTATGCACAGTTTTACTGAAGTATCATAAAAGAAGTAGGACAGCTTATGGTACGTATCACAGAAACAGCAATGTTTTGTTAAGACAAGATGCTGTTGATTTTGTTTATCACAGTAGTTCAGGTATGTCCTGTCTTCCTCTGTCCTTGTCATCCTTTCGATTTGCTGACTCCATTTAATTTCATCATGAAATTTCAGGAGACTAATACTTCAGTGTCACTCTTGAACACTTCTGATGCCTGTAAGAGTTTTGTTTCAGAGGTTTCAGTTCATTGAGCTGCAGATAAATGTTCTTTCTCATCTAAAACTCATCGCTTCCTTACCATTGGAGAAAAAAACACATTTAGGAAATTAGTTTGTGGCTTGCTTCAATTTGTTCCTCATCAACAGTACAGCAGCAAGGAATTGGCGCACAGCTACAAGTGTGTGTTCAAATTAAAAATGTATTCTGTACTTATTCTCATGTTGTGCTCTGATTATGGCAGAAAGATATTGATATCAAACAGCCAGGAGCACATAAGCACTGGGAGGCTGGGCCACCTTCTGACTTCTGGAGGAGAGGAGTGCATGGGCAGTGCAAAGAACAGGACATAGCAAGTGTGTGTGGAAAGCCTTCCATGCAGGAGAGTGTGGAAAGAAGAGTTTCTTGGGTTTTAATGGCAATAGTGCTAAGGAGCAGGAAACTGAAGAGCGAAGATGCGGATTAAGAGCCTGAAATTTCCCACAGACAATCCCTTTCTCTCCCTGCTGGATATCTCTCTGTTGATGCAACCCAGGATACTGTTGGCCTTTCAGGCTGTAAGAGCACACTGCTGGTTCATACCCAGCTTTTCTTCCATCACAATGCCCAAGTCCTTCTCCTCTGGATTGTTCTAAAGGAGTTCGTTCTCCCAGTCTGTACTCATGTCTGGAATTGCCTTGACCCAAATGCATCACCTTGTACTTGTCCTTGTTAAACCTCTTCTGGTTCTCATGTGCCCACTTCTCAAGTATGTCCTGGTCCATTTGGATTACATCTCTTCCTTCTATGATGTCAGCTACACAATGTTGAGGATGCATTCAATCGCATCATCTATGTCACTGACAAAGGTGTTAAAGAGTACCAGTCCCAAGACAGATCCCTGGGGGTCTGTCACCTCTCACGACTGACCTTATTTCAGAATGGTCATGACAATATGTACACTAAGAGAAGTGTATTTTGTGTGTTTTTTTCTTTTTTAAGAATCCCATATAAGAGCAGAATCTATCTCACCCTGCAGTGGGCAGGCTGTGGTGACAGCATGCTTCTGACCTGGTGACTTGGTTATTTCTGTACAGATGCAGTGGCTAGCAAAGCTGGGAGCAGGAGAGGGACAGGCACCCCAGGGCTGCGAGAATGGGATTGAACCAACCCTCCTCTATCTAGTGCAGAACTTATTACTGCATCAAACAGAGGGATGTGAAGGGTCCAAGTGTGCTTTTAATAATCTGTGTTACAAACAGACTGTAATCTGCACAGTTAAGCTTCTTGGAGTTGGCAGGCTTTTGAGCAGTTGGCAGCTTTCCTCTTGAATAAAGGTCAAAAAGAGGGGAGCAAATCAACCAATGTTGTGTACCTGTTTAAAGGTGTTCTGCAATGCTACCGAGTGACAGAAAGAATCTTGGTTGTGTTGATGGCTCTGGCAAAAGGAGTTCTTTGTGTTGAGCTGAACCACCTGCCCATCTGCAGAGCAGAGGCCCCTCTGTGGGTACGAGTGCATGGGGCAGGATCCCTCCTTATCACTGAGCGGGCAACAGCAGGGCTGCCAGCATGTGCTCTTCAGTTCTTCAGTGTGGATCTGATGGCAGCGCGCTGAGGGTCAGGCCTCGTGGCCCTGCTCTGGAGTGCTGCCTTGGAGTTGTCCCTAATCACCATCCTAGAGTGCTGCCTAGGTTTTGAGGAGTGTTGCTGGACCTCCAAGGGAAAATGGTGGGAGCCTGCATGCTCATCCCTGGGCAGCCTTCTCACCATACACAGTTTGATTTCTTCAATGCAGTACAGATTCTATTGCTGGCAGGGAGATGGAGCATACGCAGCTCTACCCACATGGATGGTGTAAGATTGCTCTCCCAGTAGGATAGCCTCTTTTCTTGATTACGATGATGAGAAAGTGTTTTCATTTAAAGAGGAAAATGCTTGAATGGTTTTCTCATCCCTCACCCCTCCTCTTGGCAAGCAAACACACTGTTGGGGCACTGGGTTTATCACAGGCCAAAGGGGGAATTCTCTCAGGAGCCTCTTGTTGAAATGTTGGCAACACATCACTGAGCAGTTCTAAAGACTTCAGGAAGTCCCAAATTTCTCTGAATTTTCCCACCGCCAGCCTTGAATGTAAGTGGCCTCTTTGGCCTTGCAGACTCTGGGAGAACATCAAGGAACGCTCTCGCGGGTGCCGTGGTTTACCCATCCACATGGGGCCAGCCCCTTGGGACAGCAACGAAAGCCCACATGCTAATCTTTTTGTTTCCCTTAGTTATTTTTCCTTTCCCGAAGACATAAAGCAAAGAAATAATTTACTGGAGTCTTTTCTGGGAGAGCGAAGCGGGGAAGCCGTGCTGCCTTTGCTCTAGCGGGCGCACAGAACCTTCAGAAGCTCTGTCCAGCTGTCTTGCCTCGCAGACTCTCTGCCTTTGCTCTGATTTCCCTCAGCTTTGTGTGTTGCTGTACAGTGCAAAATCAGGCGGGAATTAATTTCCCCCCATTTACACTTGAGCGTGCTGGGGCAAATTAATTATCCTACTGCCATGTACTCACAGAGAGGCATGCAGGGTCACTGGGGGAGGAAAGGCGGGTTCCTTTTTTGTCTGGAAATCAATTGTGGTCTGGCCAAAATCTCCTTTCTTCACTCATTCATTCCTTTTTTCCACCTTATTTTATCTTCCCTATTTTTACATAGGTGCTAAAATTAAGTGTTTACTGAATATAATTTCAAATGACAGTTTAACTTACTATTTTAACCAAAACTGTAATAGAAAAATATTTTCTCTTCATTGTTAAAATGCAGCTTGATTCCTGCTTGGCTACCCACAGTCTGTAAACAAGAATGAGTATTTGATGTGTGGAATATATATTTTTTTTAAAATCACAGAATGGTTTAAGAATTAAACTAGAAACAAGATGAGGAAAAAGCCCTCAGAGCTGTAATCAAACATCCATTCCAACAGCTGAAACATGTTATTACATCCTTCAGCTGATTTATTGTACCCAAAGAGATTTCATAATCATTCTCAGTATTAAAACAAGGGGAATAGAGGCACATTTCAATAACAATGATTGTTGTTTGGAGAATGCCAATCATGTCTAGGAGTGTTATTTACATCAGACAATATGTAGATATTGTGCCTCCAAGCCTGTTCCTGTTCGTTTTTGTTCTGTGACTTACACAAATGAATGCTAAGAAATGTTGACAATGAGGTTCAATAGCTAAACACAATAACGGGGGGCCTGCTGACTTCCTTTGGGGAGAAGAGGAATCTTTACCACGAAAGTAATGCAATCTGATGTAAAGATAAATGCTACTCAGATGTCTCAGCTCTCTTTGGTATGAAAGATGGGGAGAAATTGAATTCCGTGCTAATTTTAATTTGTATTTGCACATTAACTATACCTAATTTGAAAACAGTTAAAAGACAGGAATGAGAAAACCAGATGTGGAGCAGTGGAACGTATTGCCAGAGAAGCAGACTTCACTTTGTGTTATTTTCTAACACACAGTTTTATTTTTGCTGGTGTCTGTCACAAATCCTAAAATACCATTACAGAGTTAGCAGATGGTTCCCAAGTATTCATACCTGATAAAGCCTCCTGGGTGATCAAGCACTGAAAAATCAATATATTTTTCAACTTTCAATGGCTAGCTATTCAGTTTCATTACATCTCGCTATTCCTCCATGGCCACTGTGATATGGACACTTACTTCACCATTGCATTAAGCTCTAATCTCCGGGCTGGCTGATACAGACGGTTAATGAATAGCTGGAGTACCACCTCGGTATGCTTCACAATTCTTCTGATCTCAGTAGGATGTTTCAAGGACTGTGATCTTGTGTTTAGTAACACCCTGCTTCTTCCCCTCTTTTTTCCACACGTGCACAGACACCCCTCTCCAGCTGTCACCTTGCCGAGCTCTGAAAGGAAAATTCTGTACACACATTTTAGCAGAAATATTTTGCTGTGGCATCTGACTCTTTTAAGTAAATAATATTAGTAAGTCAGATCCATGCCCCCTGGGTAACTGTATGAATCACACTCTTAAATCTATCATTTTCAATAAAGCCACAACTAGAGCTAGGTCTTCAAAACATCCTGTTTTGTCTCCACATTGCCTACATCCCCTCCAAATACCTGTGCTCTCTCACTGGCTGCCAGTGCTTTCTTAACATCATGTTTCCTGCTCCTAACTTTTTCACACAGAGGGTGATGATGCACTGGAACAGGTTGCCCAAGGAGGCTGTGGATGCCCGATCCATGGAGGCGTTCAAGGCCAGGCTGGATGTGGCTCTGGGCAGCCTGGTCTGGTGGTTGGCGACCCTGCACACAGGAGGGGGGTTTGAAACTAGATGATCACTGTGGTCCTTTTCAACTCAGGCCATTCCATGATTCTATGATTCTATGAACATCAACTCATATACGGGAAAATCACTAACAGTAAATGACAAAGCACGTGTCAGCTTTTCAGTTATGACAAGTACCTGATTAGTGGCCTTGTCACATTTTGGGCTTGATCAGGAGCTTGACTTCTCACATAGGGCACCTCTTTGTACTCCAACTGTATGAAAATATCAGTGCAAAACATGCTTTTGAGAGCTGAAATAGTGCATGCTCATGCACTGGAGCACCCCACAGGTTCTGATTTTACTTTAGTGTTAAAGGTTTCCCTGAATTTTGCTGTTACGGTCGTTTTCAGGTGGCGGTGATGGTTTGCTGCCGTTGTTTTAAAACCATGAGGCGAGGTCCAGAGACACAGCCCAGACTTATTTTACATGCATCAAGGCACCATGACATTGGCAAGCCTGGGGCACCCAGAAAAGCTATTCAGTCTGATTAAGGCATATCTTAAATTTCAAACATAGGCCTTGATTCAATCCAAAGCACGGGAGATGAGGAGCTGTTGAAAATGGAAGCATAGATACAAACAACGCGAGCGCTCCCTCCCAGCTGCAGAAGGCAGCCGCGAGCCCCTGTGTGCACGGCCGATCGGTGCCGGCCCTTCCTGCATCAGCGTGAGGCCTGGCGCTTGCTGGGCGGTTGGCACGCCGTTCTCTGAATGGTGCTGTCACATCGTTCAGGTGGTGAGGCTTGTCACTGAGGTCCAGCGGTCTTGTTCCCCCTTGGGCTGCGGGTCTCAGCCCTTGCTGTCTGGTCAGGGACTGATAAAATGGAGAGAAGGCCCGTGGCACCTGTAGGCAGCACCTGCAGCTGTGCTGCATCCTGGAGCCCTGGCACTGCCCTGCTGCGCGGAGGGATTTATGCTGTTGGAAGTCCTGGCTAAAAATGCTTTTGTGCGGTGATTAATTGACCTTAACAAGTTTAAGGATGCTTATTTGCACACAGTTATGAAGTGTTGCAATATGTCACAAATGAGAGCGGCTTCCATTATAAACATAATGGCATAAACAGTGAAAGCTGGTTATATTTCCTTAAAAGTTCATTGCAGGGAAATGGGGAAGCTTGAGAAGCTAAACAAATCCAGGCAATAATGGAAATGTAGCATGAAATTACTTCTGTAAACAACAGCCATTCATTATTTGAACATTTTTCATAAGAGAGTAAGCAGACGAGTGTTGATGTTAAAGGGTGTGTGTGGAGGGGGAGGTGGTAGGGGGGAGATTATGAATTTCAAAAGAAATCATCCAGGGTTATGCAGACAGACAGACATCTGCTCAAACAATAAATATGTAAAGCACTGATTGATCCCTGAATATTAACAATCAATGCCATTTTCTTCATTAACTTCTGAGTGGAACACAAAGAAAGGTATATTTGATTTAAGAGGAAAGGAAGGGAGCACTATTTAATGTTGATTTGGTGTAGTGAATAACCCCAGAGAGAAATGTAAATACCAGGCTGCAATAACATGACAGCACACTAATCATATTTACAAACTATATTAAATCTGTCCATTGTGCTTGCCTGGCTGCGGATTGGTTCGATTGTAATTGTCATTGTAACCAGTGCTGGCTTATGGGAGAATTTAACTGCAGTGATATAAGGTGAGTGCAAGGCTTATTATTACTTTATTATTACCCGGTTTATGTTTATTAAAACAATTTGTCATGCAGAACAGGAATGGGAGAATGGGAACATTAAATCGTGCTGTACTCAACCTGAAGAAATGAGTTACAATAAAATTAATGGCAGGCAGGCCACAGCTGACACTTGTAGCCGTGTGGAGCAGCTACACACTGGTTCGTTTCATTTGCTGATCGTTTCTTGTTAGGGTCACGCCATTAAACTTACATATTGAGAACTACTGAAAATCTGAGGCAATGAAGGTAAAGTTTATGAAGCAAAAGTGGGTTTTTTTTTCCGCTGCTAATGCATTCCTTTCAATTATTACAGAAATCAGGAATGCAGATTGAAAGTTTAAATCATACTGAGTTATTAAAGATGTGTGTTGGAGTGAATGTCCTTCAATTTTACAGAGGCTTAGAGAGCTGAGAAAGAGCTGAGTTTAGGCTAAAGTGAGACCATTCTCTAAAGGCTTTGAGCAAAGAGAACAGCAAGAATAGTGGTCATGAAAGGTCTCATAACAAGTTTAATAAAAGCTGCTTTATTTTCTTTCCCGGAAACTCAAGGGGTCCTTATTTGATATCTTCAAATTTATTTCAGCCCAAATCTTCATTATTTTAAAGTGGAGGCAGGAGGCGATGACCATGGGAATAGCATTGAGCCTCCTGGAATTCAGCAAAGAGGCACAGTGACATAAACCCCTCTCGTGACACAATTACAGAAGAAATTAAAAGTGTCAGGCTCTATGTACTTTAGCTGCATAGAAGAAATCCGGCCTCCTGATGAAACATCTTTGTACATGAAAAAGTAATGCCCTGCCCTTGTTTCCCATTATACAACAATGTTAAGGAGTCTTCTGGGGTGATTATTAGGGATTTGGTGAAGCACAATAAATGCTGAAGATTAAATCTGAGCGCTAGCAATTAGTATTGGGGGAGGGAGAGTGCTTTTTCCCTTTCTTTTAAAAAGGTATTTATTAATGAAGCTATTTAAAGAAAATCGAGCCAACTGCTGAAGTTGAGAAATGTGAACCTTTCATTTCTAGCACTTTCAGACTTGTGTAAGTCCTACAAAGTCCATGGGGTTATTCTTGAATTATACCAGTGTGAGCAAGTAGAAGATCAGGCTGTCTCTGTGGGATTTTTTTTTCTCCTTTTTCTTTTTTAAGCTAAGACAGTTTTCTTTAAAGTCTTGGAGAAAGCCTTCAAAGAGTTGGATTTAGCCACGTGTTCCCTACCTGTGTCCCCAATCTCAAGGGCTGGACCAAATGTCCAAGAGCTCAGCATCCAAACATTTCGACAGAAGGCTGGAATGGGAACTGAACTCTCCAGAAAATCCAGTTTGATGAAGCAAGTGAAGATATTTCAAGGATATTGTCTTAGAGAACGGTTTTCCTTTTGGTTACCCAATAAGGTGAATGGCAGATATTTTTTCTTTCAGAAGTAATTTTGCATTCAGTCTCGGTGGTGAAGCCACTGTGATTGCAGAGGGCACTCCAAACCTGAGAAAAACCCATGTAAAAAAATAATAATAATAAAAAAAATCCCCTGTACTTACTTAGTACTCCTTCACAAGCCAATTGCCCCCTTGAAATAATAGCTACTTCTCTGAAAGCAGCAGAAGTTTCCTTTGTGAATGTAAAAGGAGAGATCAGAGGCCTTGTCTCAAAGATTATTTTCCCTGGCGAGGTCTAATGCAGTAAGTGTCATCCACCGTGATGGCAAGCACTCTTGGTGGACCCACATCTTGGAGCCTTGGGGACCCACGGGGCGGTTCATATCTGCCTTGTGATGTGGTGCTTCAGCTGTGAATAATAGAAAAGTGGTTTAGGGAAATAGGGCAATCAATGAAAGAATCATTTTTTCTGTGACTTCAAGCTCTGCGGTTGGTAGGGATGGAATGAGGATGTGGGGAGGGATGGATCTGGGGCTTTCGCTGTCCTAAGTAAGGGACAGCTGGCTGCTGTGGAGGTGGCACAGCAGAAAAAGAGCAGGCAGCAGATTCCTGTACGTTGCTGGTGCCGAGTGCTTTTCTGTGCCTTCTTTTACATTTGTTTAAAAGAAAACACACTTTATTAAAACATGTTGACCTCCACGGCTTGCCGAATAGGCTTTTAAATGTTACAACAGAGCTCTGACCCAGCATTTTTAAAAGTAGCATTTTAATGTAATCTTCCATCTTCATTTGTATTTTTGAAACACTCAGTAAACTTAAGGGGAAACAAGCTAGTCCTTTATTCCCTTACGTGTAAAACTCATGAACTCTAAGTAACGTACACGCACTGAATAGCAGTCCTCGCTGTACATGCAAACATCCCTTTGACGTGAAGGACAAGGATAGAGTATAGAATGTTTGAGTCCTATTTATCACTTGGATTATTAATAATAATAACATCTGGCATTTTTATAGCACTTCATATTTTCAAAATGCTGCATAAACATTAACTAAATGGTAGTTAAGTGTGCATAAATGATATTCAGAGCCATTACCCTCTACCATGCTAACACACTCACTGTGGGTCTGCACTGAAATGTGAGTACTGCTGCTCACTGGAAAATCTTTATGGCTCACATGAAGTACCAGCTTTCCTGGAAGAACTACAGTGACCATTTTTCATTGTGTTTCATGTGCACCCAAAGGCTTTTGTCCGTATTGTGGATTAATGGTCTGCAAAATTTCAGTTTATTGGGGAAAAATAAGTTGTTGATTTTACTTACAGGAGCATAAAAACAAAACAAAACAAGTGTAGGGTTCAGAAGCCAAAATGCTGCTCTTATTTAAAATCCCATTTTAGTTTGCGTTCTCCATGGCCATGTCCTTTACACACCGTATCCTGGCTGCAGGTTTGGGGTTACCCCACCCCTCAGAGCCACAGGCTGTGCTCTTGCCTATGTCACATTGCTGAAAAAGGTGGTGCTTGATGTCTTTGACCAGGGATAGAGGAAAGAGCATTTTATGAACCAGTGCCATGAGAGTTCTCATGCATGGTTCTCAAAGAAAGTACCTGTGCTTTCCTGGTGTTTACCCCGCACCCCCAGTTTGCAATATACTTATCTGTAGCTAGGGTAACTTGTATTGCAGTCCTGCTGCTTCTTCCATGCTTTAGTGCTTTTCTGCCATTTCACAGAAGATTTTAGAAGTGCCTTGCACCCCTGTCAATAGCGGTGGCAAGCTTGTACCTCCAACCAATTTCCTGTGTCCCCCCACCCACAGGGAGCGGAAGCCAAGGGAAATGTCAAATAGCGGTTTTCGTGCTGGATTGCATCGATGTAATCCAGGAGGGAATGAATAATTCCACTGTCACTTAATTAAAAGTTTTAAGACCTTACGTCTTTGACCTTGCTCTTGAGCTGAACACATAAAAGCAAAATGGCTTGCAGCCTTAATCTCACTTTGTGCCATTGCCCTCTGATGAGAGAATCCTCTTGGTACCGGTGATTTGTCATTGAAGCGAAGGGAATGGCTGCGTGCACTGCCTGCTCCTATCTTCCACGGTGAGTCTACCTTGACGAAGTTTCTTGCTATCTTTAGTTCTTCTCCCTGGAGCACCTAGCACATGAGGACAAGAGGGATCTCAGCCCCACAGCTTCATTTTGGACCTGTTAACTGTAACTACTGATGTCGTTTACAAGGATAAACCCTTAAAGCCAGGCCAAGGCAGACAAAGAAAGAACACTGAGGTAATTCCCTTTGGACAGCAGAGATTGGTGTTCAAGTTATTGAAAATCTGTGTAACTCATTTTCTCTTTTGTCATACTTAAAAAATCCATGAAGTTTGGCTGAGTGCAAACAATAAGCTTTTATTGTTGCTGCCCTTCTTCATAAATGTGTAATCTTCTGGGACCATCAGAAAAGCTTTGGTACAACAAATTAAAAGTCTCTAAACTTTCCCATGTCTCCTCGGACACTTTGTAGACCTGCAAATATCAAGCAGTAATCAATATAATGCTGCTCTAATACTTTCAGACAAAGGGGCAGCTCCTGAGCCAGGAGCAGGGAGCAGCAATCTCTTGGCTGGGCATGAGAGCTGCTGTGAAATGTGGAAGATCAGCAGCCCTTGGCAGGTCCAGCTGCACGCGGGTTAGCAGAGCTTGCAGATGGGCCTTCTGTCCCACCACCACCTCCCTTATCTAGCAGTGTGCCTGAATCCTTCCTGTCTGGCAGGTCACACTGTGTTTTGTGATCTCTTGTTTCTTTCGCACGTGTACACATTTCCCTAACAAGCCAATTATATTATAGCCAACAGGGGGACTTGGAAATTCTCTCTCTTCATCTAGCTTAGTAAGCTAGTTTAACACTGCTATCTTAGTACTGCCTTTATTTTCTCTGTGAGAGAATTGTATTATTTCACTTTGGGGCAAGGCACAGGGTATTGAATTACAGAACATTTGCACTTTCATACCTCGCCAGTGGAACAACCTTGTCAGTTTAAAGGCTTCAGCAGAAAATATCCAGTGTGGGCCAGCAAGAGTGAAAATCAAGGTTGCTTTTTTTTTTGTCTCATCAGTAAGGAGTAACCGCCTGCTTTCTCTCCCCAGAGCTGCAGCTGTTAGAGCATGGCCTGCTCCTGTGCCCATCTACATCAACGTTAAAGCTTGCCTCTGACCTCCTGACCTCTGGATCAGGCCCATCGTCTACTTATCTTCTCCCATATTACTGGCACACCTTTACCTTAGGTCTTGATTTCTGCAGAGCTCTTTAGGTCAAGCTCTATCTCATTGATGTGCTTGGGCTTAAATTGATTCAGGGAGAGACTGGCTGTTCTGAAGAAGTGGTCATTTTTCTTAAGCGCTTTCTATTTTTAGGTCAGCCTCCCTGTGTTGGTGCCTGGCTGGCAGGGTGGCAGTGTGCTTAATGACAGAGCCACTCTGGTGCTGCACTGGTGCTCGGGGTTCCCCACCACTTCCATCCAGGTGATGGGACAGCACAGTGTGCATCCCTTGGAAAAATATCAACTGCTTGCATTCTGCTAGCTCTACGAATGTTTTCAGCCAGGTAGGTGCTGAGTTGCTTATTGTGTAAAATGGGGCCAGTTCTGGTTGCACAGCCTCCATGCAGTAAGGCGATGCAGAGGCAGCAAAGGCACTGTGGTTTTCCAGGTGCACACAACAGGACTGACACGGGAGCTTCACAGTGCCATGGTCTGGGAAGCACTAGCTTAGGAAGCAGCTTCTGGGCAACATCTGTGCATGGGGGCTCGTGGGAGTGAGCATCCTGCCTCCACCCTTACATACAGGAATGACGAGACCTTTATAAAGTGATGCTGTGCTCTCCTTTGTCTGACAGCTATGAGCTTCTCTGAGGTCGGGGAGGGTTACACAGTCATACTCACAATTGGATTTAAGAAGCGCATCATCTTTTTCTTTGGCCAAAACTTTGGTCACTGCTGGGGGCCAAGGAGGCCCATCCACTCATGCCAATTAGCCTGCAGCTATTTGCAGCTATTAGCAGCAATTTGGGTAGCTCCTCTGAAACATCTTCAGTTGGCCACTAGCAGCAAAAAAGATGCCTTCCTGTACTCCCAGCAACAGTTCCTCTGTTTTTTAATTGCTTATGTATGGGAACATATGTATGTATCTGGCCTGAACCTCTGATGGATCACCTGAGGTGAGCAGTGAGTCAGCCAGAGGAGCAGAGGTGAAGGCAATTCACCTGTGCTGCCAGAATAGGTGGAGTCAGGCTCCACCCCTCCTAAACCTATTTAAGAGCTGGCTAGCAGTGGGGAAGGGTCTCTTCTGGAGATCCACTCTGCTTGGGTTTTGTAAGTGAGCTCAGGATAAAGGTAAGCTTTCTGTCTATTCTCTTTTTGTTGTCACAGTCTGCTTTGCCTAACTCTTTTTTTTCATTTATTTTGTAATTATAACATCTTACTATCATTGATTATGCAGCTTCTCAAATTAGTCTTTAAAGGGAGCATCAAAGGAGAGTCCTCAAGGAGAGAGGATAGCAGTGCAAGCGACAGACTGACATGTCCAGGTGATCTTATGAGACGGAGCCATGGCTCACAGTGTCTGGATGACCCTGTTGCAGTCAGGCTGTTTTGTGGGGCAGTGCCATTACTTGATTATTCTGTGAGAAATTTCAGAAATACCATTGCTTTATGAGCCTGACTTCTATGATGATAGATTTCTAAAAGCAAAAATGTGAATTTAAATTATTCGTATTCATGCGAGCATGGTAGAGATTTTTGGAATCACTGCAGCAAGTTATGGATGATGCATGAAATGAAAAAATCCCTGCCCAGTGCACAAGGAATACAGAAAGGGTTGTGCTGTGCTACAGGATGTGTGTTCTTTGGGGAGAGGCTGTTGTATTTCTGAAAAGCACCCAGCCACCTCAGCAGAGGGCAGCGGTATGGATTGCACCCTGTGTTGTCCTCGTGGTGCTCACTGTTCCTGAAGGTTAGCTGGGAGAACGGCCACGTCACAGTGAGTCGTTTTCACAGACCTATGGAAGCTCAGTCTGTTAAACAGTTAATTAGAGTCTCCAATTATGAGCTGAATTTATTTTGCAAGAAAGTTGCACTTGTTCTTCTCAGAGAGAGGGGAAAAAAATAAAATAAGCAATTCAAATCATTTTGAAGTTTCATTCCTTCATTCATTAGGAGACTTAGCTTGCAAAATCCTAATTAAAAAGAACATCTTGTGTTAATGAAAACGTTCTAATTTTTTACCTTATTAAGTTAGTTAATTTTTTTCTGGAGCATTCAGCAAGGCAAGGCCTCCTTAACAGCTTCGCTCATGTTTATATTCTTTGATTGCAAAATTTGTGAGACAAAAGAGAGCTAAACTCATTCTGCGGTGCCCTCCAGTTAACTGTTCAGTTGAAAAATGACCTTCATAACTAAGTCCCTTGCCTTTTCATCGATATCAAGGAGTTACAACTCTAACCTACAGTTGAGGAGGTGGCTTCAGACTGGTAAACCATCAGAAATTGCTTGAGCACCCTGTGGAGTCTAGATATTTATAGATATCTAGGAGGAGTACAGATAACTGAATAATTTGAATCTGAATTCTGAAGTAGCCTAGGGCTTTTCTGCTGGCTTTCAAGTCCAGCATCCACTTGCATGACATTTAGACATTAAAAGCTGAAGTTTACTTCAGTGCCTAATAATTCTGCATCAGACATGATAATACTGAAAGCCGGAGATCACAGAAGGTGCATTTAGCTCTCTACTATAGTGCAACACCTGGGAAGATAGCAATTTTTGGAGATTTTAAAAATAGCTGTACTATATCTGAGGGCATGTTAACTGTGAAACGCATTCATTTATTCAATCTCAAGATGGAATGTGGAATTCTTGGCTGGTGTAAATTGGGATGGCTGTAAGTCAGCTGTGCTGAGCTGAGATGCTTGCAGGGAATCTGACCCAGAGGGTCTCTGGCCACTAATGCGGCTCTAGAAGTGGGGTTACTAATATTCAAAATCTCTCCATAGGCAGAAATTACTATAAAACTCTTTCATTCCTTACAGAAGTACAGATCAGGGATGTAAATATATTTTGCATTTGCTCCAAGCACTGCAAAAATGTTTGTTAAAGTATCAAGGAATCATAGAAATGCATAGGTTGGAAGGGACTTCCAGAGGCCATCTGTCCTTTCTCCAACTCTGAGCACATCCGGTTGGAGCAGGCTGCTCGGGCTTTCAGCTCCCAGGACAGACAGTGCACAGCTTCTCTGCACAATGAGCACCAGTACTGTCCACTCTTGTAGCAAAAAAAAGCTTTTCTTAATATCTCAGCAGATTTTCCCAAGCTTGAACTTGTGTCCATTGCATCTCATTGCTGTGCACCAACTAGAGTCTCACTGCATGTCCCTTATACCTTCTTATTAGGTAGCAACACAGCACTGATGTCTCTCCTTTGTTTCCTCTTCTTCAAACTGAGAAAACCCAGTTCCACATATTGTATGGCTTCCATCTCCCTACTCATATCAGTGCCTGCTGCTGTACTTGCTCCAGTGTGTGAATATCTTCTCAGTACAGGGGAGCACAGAATGGACCACCGTGCTCCAGGTGCAGTCTTATCAGTGCTGACTGAAGGGGATCCATCACTGCCCTCAACCTACAGTGCCCTGGCAAATGCAGCCCCTTGTGCAACTGGATGCACTGCATGCAGCTGGCTGCCTTGGCTGCAGGGGACACTGCTGGCTTGAGTTCATGTCCTCTACCAGGCCCCCAGCTGCTTCTCTGCAGGGCTGTTTTGTGTCCTGTTGGCCCCCAGCCTGTACTGCTATGTGCTCTTACTCCATCCTAGCTGCAGAAATACTTGGGGTTTTGATTTCAGGAACACTGTATTGTCTACTTCTGGTTAATAAGGAGCTATTGTTGGAAGCACTTATATTAAGGAGAGGTGAAAAGCCTTCTTCAGTCCTTTGTTTTATTGTTGAGGATTTGCTAATATTTAAAGGGAATATCTTTCAACGATACTTTCTGCTTACTATTTGCTTTCTCCTGATACTTTAGCAGCTAATTTTCACCAGTGCAAGTGCTTGTAAAAATGAAGTGCTGAGATGGAATGCTCAAATGTTCACACAGAATGTGCACATCAAACTGTGGGTCAGAGCAGTGCTGTGTTATGTGTGCAGCTGCTCCCCACTAACACTTGCAGAGCAAACTTTGGATATAATGTGCCAGGAAAGCACTGGAGACTCTTCACCAGCTACCTATACAGGGAAAGAATTGCACGATAAAATTGAGACTCATTTAAAGTAATGATCAAATCTGAGGAAATGGCAATCTGTATGCAGACATTCCACAAGCAGAAAAAGAAGCTAAATTCACCGGGTGAATTATTTGCTGCCAATTATTCTCTTAGCTCTAATACTCTGTTTTAAATATTTAGTTAGATCCACTTTCAACCTGAGATTTCAGTTTTCATTTAACGTTATGAGTGACTATATATATGTCTGTGTGTATGGCACGTGTTATTTTCATTATGTCTCCTTTGAGCAGTAGCGTGAATTGCCTGTCTCTGGTTTTGTGAGGGTTTTGGACAAGGTGTAAGCCTTTTCTCTGTGGATTTTGGTAGTTGTCTAAGTACCTCTTTGATCTGAAAGTGACCCTGCCGTGTTGAAATGTGGACTTGGCTAACTTCATGGCAGGACTCTTGGAGAATTACAAGATGGCTGTAAAGATGCACTAACCCTTTTCAGGACCTAAATTAAGCTTTAAATCAAAGCTAACTAGAATGCCACCAAAGCTTTTCCATTAAGGGTGGCTTACACACCCTTACACTGTGATGCACAGAAAACATCGTAAATTTTGGGCCTGGTGTGAAACCCTGAAGTTCTGTCTTTACTTTCAAAGTTCACAAAATGCTTCTTCACCACCAGTGAGCAATCCAGTGTTTGTGTGAATTGGTTTCTGAGTGTGAAGGCAGACGCTGACCTAGAAGGCAGCTGGCACTAGACAATTATCACCAGAAACTGAATCTCAGCTCTAGTCTGTCATTCTAGTTATCAGTGTGCAGGATGTGCTGTGCCACCATTTTAAGGCAATAAATATTAAGCATTTCAGGGGTCTCTTTCTGCTAGACTAAGTCCTTATTTGTGACTGATGCGTACAGCTGCAGTACGGGACATCACTTTCTGCTTCTTTGTATGATGCACTGTCCTTGAATACAAAGATGGTAGTGGTTTGCAAGCCCACCATAGGGAAGAAACATCAGTTATTTTCTTGTTTATCTAACCCACTGCATCCACCACATCACAAGAAATACAGAGAGCTGTTAGAGAGGGTCCAGAGGAGAGCCACAAAGATGATCAGGGGAATGGAACACCTCCCCTACAAAGACAGGCTGAGGGAGCTGGGCTTGGAGCTGAAGGAGAAAAGAAGGCTGCGGGGTGACCTCATTGCAGCTTTCAGTACCGAAAGGGAGCCTACAAACAGGAGGGGAATCAACTCTTTGAAAGGGTAGGTAACTGCAGGACAAGGGGAAATGGTTTTAAGTTGAGGGAGGGAAGATTTAGGTTGGATATCAGGGGAAATTCTTTACAGAGAGAGTGGTGAGGTGCTGGAACAGCTGCCCAGAGAGGCTGTGGATGCCCCGTCCCTGGAGGTGTTCAAGGCCAGAATGGATGGGGCCCTGGGCAGCCTGGTCTGGTATGAAATGGGGAGGTTGGTGGCCCTGCATGTGGCAGGGGGGTTGGAGATTCGTGATCCTTGAAGTCGCTTCCAATTCTGACCATGATCACTGAAGGTGGTGGTGGGGAGGTACACGAGAAATGAAGTATGACATCTCCCTCCTGAAAATAAGATTTGCTTGGCCATGAATGAGTGCTTGAGAAGAGTGTGAGAAGGCGGCTACAGCTGAGGGCAACCTGCGCAGCATCTGCACTTGCTCTTTGGCACTGGGTTGCTGAGGCTGTCCTGAATGAAATTGGACTGAATTGAGAATAGCCTGAGCTGGTGTTTGCAGGGGCTTCAGGCGCGCCCTGTAATAAGACGAAGGACAGGGCAATTTGCCTGAGCTCCCTGTTCCCAGGGGCCAGGAGGACATGACTTGTTTGGGAACAGCCTTATCAATAACTGCTCAAGCAAAGATTTGGCTTAGAATCTCACGGAGCTCTGTGTGTTCCTGCTCAGAAAATGTGGGTGTTATAACACCATTGTGCAACACCAGGATGAAATAGTCCATTGCACTGCCAACGTTTGGCTTTAGAGCTAGGGCAGGAGAGGAAAGAATTGCTAATGCTCCAAGGAGCAGCTAGTCAGCTTGAGGGCCTCAAACGTGCCAGCTGGATTCAAGTTCAAATCTGGAGTGGATCCAGTAATGAAACGCCATCCTCCAAAAGCCACTGGCTGGAGGTGGCAGTCCTCTGGAGGGTGCTGGGTGGAGAGTTGACTCTCTCTCGTATCTGCATGCTCTTGCATGTTGCAGTTAGAAAAATGCATCAAATTTCTATGCTTTTAACTTTGAAAAATCCTTCGGAAAAGTGCTGACAAAATTGTTGCAATTTCCCTTCCCCTTTGCCATCCCCTGGATGAAATTGAAACATTTCCACTGACCTGAATTGGCTCTAGGGTTCTCATGCAGTCCCAGTTTTGCCAAGGCCAAAGTTTTTCCCCCTGTGTCTCTTGCACGTAGTGGAATGTTTACAAGTGGAAGAATCTGACATTTTAATAGAAAAGCTGATGGGGATCTGTGAATTTTCTGAAAAGTCTGGGGTCAGTTCTTCTGTGACGAAAATTTCGGGCTGAAGCAGACTTGTGCCTTCCAGCCAGTGAGAAAGAAGGATTTCCATTGAAGAAACGTCATCCAGGGTGCATCGCTTTCTCCACAATGTAATGTGGGAGCATGGTGAGGCACTAGCCTGGTTTTTGAGCTGGAGAGCAGAACAGCAGTTTTGCCCTGGAATCCACAAAGTGAATGCAAGTGTGCCTTTGGCAGCCTCCAGGAGGCTACTTAAGCATAGCCTCATGGATGGACCTCCCCTTCCCACCCCTTTCTCTGTGCTCCAGTCGTATAAATACTTAAATAATTATTTTTTAGAGTTATGGGAAAGCTCTATCAATTGGCTCTACCAGAATCTATTCTATTAGCTGAGCAACTTTCTACCATCATAGCAGCTTTTCATTGTTTTCTATTTCATTAGCATTCATTTTCTTTAGACATATGACACACTACCCACTGGAAATTTAGGCATCTGGGAACATAAAGCTAAAAGCTGAGGTTTGCTTCAGTGCTTGCGGCACGCAGAATTTTATTGCCTAACCTGTCTTTACCTAAATCACAGTAAAATGACAAACTTTTTGATGCGTGTAAGAAAAGACCTGAAACAGAGTTAAACTGCAAGCTTGATGGATGCAAACTGACATAAAGCATCACAATGGCACACATCAGAGACAGATGTTTTCTGCAACTCCAGTTCAGTTGCATTTTTGCAGAGTGTGCCTCTGATTGGCTAAACTTGCTGCTTGTAAAAAGATTTGGGTCTAGAGTTCAAACTCAAATCTCCATGAGTAATTGGCGTGCTGATGGTATTATTCTCACAGGTGGAAATGGGTAATGCAAATTTTAGAAGCAGCACATCTGTTCTTTCAGCTAATCGGATATAAGTTCTACAGGAATGACCACATTAGCAACCTCAGTGTCATAACTGGAGGGACACAGATCAACAGCTCTGTGGATGCTAATGTGGAGGAATTCGGAAATCTGAGCCACAGATTTATACATACCTGGCTGATGCTGGCTTCTGCTCTCAGAAAGTCTACTATAGCATCCCTGAGCCAAAAAGGTCACGAGCTGAAGGGCTGTGGTGGAAGGCAGTCCCAGGCTCACTTCCAGAGAATAGCAAACAGAAAATAGCTTGGAGTGTTTCTGGTAGAAACTGGCCCTAGCAAGAGTAAGATGCATGAATACAGCTCAGTGTCTGTGTGGTTGCTACTTCCCAGGCAAGAAGGCCCTGAGAGAAAGTGAGGTTAGATGCTAAGTCATTATTTGCTTTTTGGGGTGAATTGTGTGGATTGATTTTGTTCACGTTGTTCATTTGAGATCTCATTGGGTAGGAGCCATCCAAACACATTGCTCAAGAAAATGCCAATCTTCTGTCTCTTCACTTAGGCAAGAGATGAGAAGAAACGCAGTGTAGTGATGGTCTTCAAATCATTGCAAGTGAGACTGAGACCCTGCTGGCTGGAGGGGTGAAATGCCTGGCCTCTAAGTCCCTGCTGCTCCTTCAGCAGAACTGTAGAGACATCTGCTGTGGGCTGTTGTCAACTCCCCTGTTTTTCTTTTGCAAAAAGCCAGACGGGATACAAAAGCAGAGTTTGTACTGCTTCACATCCACTTTGAATTTTCTGTTTTCTTAGTGATGTGTTACAGGCTGAGAAGAGTGTTACATTTGTCAGCTGTGTGTGCTGGCTCTTCCTTTCCCCTCATACATGGGGAGAAACCATATAGCCTGAGAGTAAATACTGCAGGAACGCTCTGAGATGTCAGTCATTGGATGTGCTTTTGTTTTCATATCTTGCCCGGGTGAAATACACAGAAATCCAACATTCACTAGTAGATACCAACTCCTTAGGACAGCTACAGCTGAAAGCCAACCACCAACACATATCTAAAACAAGCCTGTGCAAAGCTGTTAACCCAAAATCTGGCACTTTGGGCAGCTTGCCAATATTTTAATACTCTTGGATTGATGTTTCAGGAATTATTCAAATTATAACCCGTATTTTGTTATCTAATGCATTTTATATCTACTCCTTAGAACTCCACAAATAAAATGTTTATGAGCCTGTGTGCACACACTCATATGGAACTCTGGAAGGATATTGTGCAGTGTTTTGTCACTTGCTCATGGTCCATTACTTATCTCAAAATATATCTAAAATTAAAAGTTAGCCAGATAGTTCTTTCTTAGCAGTTACATGCTTCAGCATTCGGAATGTTGCAGCTTTCTCAGTAAGTAAATGATGCAGTCTTCTGGATTTTGTGAAGAGTTCCTCCAAACTGATGAAAAAAGTTTATTGTGTAATTTTTCAGGAATCTATTTCATATTGGTCCTAGAGAAGCTGACCTAGTAAGTGTTATCATACCTCTTGCAGGACCTGTGTGATTTTTATTCTAGTGATAGCTGAGGAAGGACCTTAAAATTTGGTACACAAGTACTGGGAAGAGTGAGTTACCAAAGAAAACCTCAGTAAATTTCATTTTTAGCTTTTAGGATGATTGTTTTTGCTGTTTCCTTACATTGGACCTTCCTGTCATTTAGGCAGTTTATTTCAGTTCACAAAAGGAATGGTGGCTGCAGTGAACTTTGTAGGAGCTCACTATCTCTTCCATGCAGCTTCACTAGGGCTGCCCAGCGCCTCATATAGAGCTCTAAGTTTGCTACAACTCTGTGAATACCGGTGGGTACGTTATCTGGTGCTATTCTCAGTATTCTGGTGGAAATCTGAGACCATATCCTGTTTAGTTTTGCATGGTCCACTGAGAGGGAAAAAGTAACCCTTAGTTTTCTTTGTCTTAATTGAAAGTCAGAAGACCAGCATTTTTTTTTTTTCCTGCAGGTTGTAAAGCTGTATTTTGCTGTATGCAAATGTATTGGTGTCTTCTTTCAGGTAAATGGCCTTAGACCCAGTATATTGAACTTAAATGGCATTAGAGCCTCCTATTCAGCAGGCCTAGTCAGACATTATGTGTATTCAGAAAAACGGAGACAATTTAGCGAGTGATAAAATGAAGCATGCACTCCCATAATGAGAAACTTTCCGAAGCTGGACCTGATAAATTATATTTTCATGTGTTGTTGTGCCCTTGTGTCAAACCCTGGATTTTGCACACAGTTGCATCATCTCCAGGATAATAAGATGACTTTTTAATCTCTCTTTAATTCTGTATCAGGAAAATGGCTTTATTAACCTCTGGCTACTAAGCAATAATATATCTGATGTGCTTTGTGGTTCTGCTTGCTTTCTGTTGCTTCTCCTGGAGAAGCACGATAACCTCTGAAGAGACTCCATATGCTAGACAGAGAGATGGAAGTCCAGTTCTAACTATTAATCTAACAATTTTCAGACACCTGTATTTAAATAGCTGTTGCTGCTGCTTTCCTCATAAGGTAGTTCAAACATGATGTGATATTAAAAGAAATGCAGATGCCTTCATAAAAAATTACATCTGCAAAGAATGCTCCCTATCCAGACAGCTGTTTTCTCCTGGCTCTGAGTGCTTTCAGCATTTAATCTGTAGAACCTGAGCTTTAAGTACAATAAATGTTATTCAGGGGAGGCAAAAATAAAATCACCCACAAGAAGCTGTGGAAGGATGTTCCTTTACCTAGTAATGAATAACTCAAATGGCAGAGAAATTCAATGGCAATGTCCACTGGAAAATAAGAGTCCTGACCATATCTGCGCAGCAAACTGAGCAAGATCAAGCACGTGCAAATGAGTTTTTACTGCTCAGAATAAACATTGTGAAGTCACAGCTGTTAGCTACTTATTGCTGAAAAAGCAAAGAGAATTTTATATATTATTAAGCAAAGAATAGTATACAGAAGAGAGAACCTCATTGCTTCCACTGTCTAAATTGGTGTTGTGGCCGTGTTTTGGGTGCTGTTGGTTTTTCTCAAAACCCATCTCAAAGGGATGCTTGGAGCATGCACAGCCCTTTGCATTGCCTCATGTTCATTTCAGCCAGGCCCATTGAGATACAGAAGCGTGGGATCCCTGCAGCCAGCAGCTCACAGCCACCTGCATCAGCAGGTGCAGCGCTGCCCGCCAGCTTTTGGGGGCCCCCAGGGCCTCCCATGCACTGGTTCCTGCTGCTTGGGGGCACAGCTCCCCTCCCTGCAAGGATTTGGTAGAAATGGTGAGCAGCTGTCTCGCACAGAAGCTTGATCCCTTGCAACAGTTGCTCCTGGAGAGACTGCATCAGTGGCCATGAATGCTGTAGGGCCAGCAGCTGACATCAGAGAAAGCTAGCTGAGAATTTCTGTGGAGGGCAAAGGCTCAGTCTCACAGGGAGCCATATTCATTTCCTAACCCTGCATTTTGAACAGCAATAGAGTAGAAAAAAACCTGCAGGACTGTTTAGAGGGACGTGGTCTGGATACAAGGACCGGCAGAGGAAGTGTTTAAATTTTTGGTATCAAGTGGCTGAGATAGCACAACATAATTCATATATTCTTTCCTAAGAGCTGGCCACTGTGAGAGGAGATACTGTGTTAATTGAATTTGCTATTTGATCTAGCATGGCAGTTTCTTTGCCTTTAGCAAAAAAAGGAAGAATCAACTTCTCAGATTACCAGTGCATGTTTATACAGACAGTTGACATTTTCTTCATCATCTGCTGTCTCATGATTTTATGTCAAAAGAAGGGCAGAGCTGTGGTTACAGATGCACTGAAATCTGCATCTCTGGGATCTCTCAGAAGATCTTTGATGCCATGTGGCAGTGTGTGAGTTTGGCTCAGTTACCTGTGCCTCAGCCCAAGTCCCCTATAAGAAGGTGGGAATCTTCCCTGTGACCCGAACGTTAGTTCTACAGCCTGCTTCAAGCTGGTGGGTGCTACCCCATTGATCTCACATGGATTAGACCTGCAATCTCAGAATGGGGAATGGTAGCTCATAAACTCTTTGCAGTGATGTTATGAGCCTTAATTAATTGAAAGAAATTAATGGAAAGGAATTTAAATGGAAGAAGTGAAAGCGAATGTTATGATTGTGTGGAAGAATCTTTCAATGTTGAACTAAATGGCTCTGAAATGTATTCACGCTCCTGGAAAAAGCTGAAGGGTTAAAATGACCTAATTCAACATCAACTAATATACTTCAATATGCATTAAAGCAGGTAGATTATTTTTTAAACAGTACTATCCTGCTAAGTGATGCACTTGTGCTCTATGATAGACTGGTTAAAGCTGTAAATGTCATTGTTAAAATGAGTATCTTTAGCAGCTAATATCTATTAAAATGAAGCACTTAGGCACCAGGAAAGACAGTTTTAAACTGTTAGGTCCCTAAATTATTTTTGTACAATCAGAATGAGACTCTTAGGGATTAGGTGGCACAGTGGGTTGACACATTACTCTTCTAGTTTGAAGATTTACCATTGTGTCTTGCTTAAAAATACAAATGAGATAAGAATGCTGTTCTTGATGTGATCCAGCATCTATGTTTCTAAAACATATCTGAGTAGGCCTGATTGTGATTTGCCAGAGAAATAGATGAGAACATTGCCTGCTGCCTTCACACTTTGAAGAAGGGTAGGCTAGAACAGGGGTTCACACTCTGGATCATTCTCCTGATGAGCTTACAATGTAAACCAGCCCTTTTTGTAGCTCCATCTTCTTTCAACATCATTCCATTACGACTACAGCAGGACCTGTAAACAGTCAAACTCTGCAAGTTGTGAGCATGATTTTGTAGTCAGAAATGAGAATCAGGTACCTGCAGGTGCAGAGGGAAAGTGAACTGTGAAGAGGTGTGTTGCAGTGTATTTGAACTATGTGTTTGCTGTAATACACCCATAATTATTGGTCTGACCAGATGCAGTGGAATACTCCTTCTGTTTGGTGAAGACCAAAAATCCCTTGGTGCCCAAAATATAATATCTGACATGCCGACTGCTGATCTGTTCTTTAATTGATTCTCCATGTTTGCACATGCAGAAAACATGGAATTTGAAAGCAGCTGCCATTTATATCCTTCTTTCTTTCCTGTGATGCAAGTTTCTGAGTCAGCTGCACTCCTCAGTTCTGCTGCACTGGGAATTGCCAAAGCAGGCAGACCTTTTCTCAGGCTTTTCTTACCCTTAATTCCTCTTTTCATGCCTCTTCTTGAATGCAACATGTCACTAATGAATGCGTACCAGCTGCTTGCTCCTGTTCATTGCGTTTGTGTCTGGCATTTGAGAAGTTATGCTTCCAGGTAAGAAGCCCTGAGCTTCTGAGCTGACTGTGGGTAGAGGGCACGTGGTGAGGAGTCGTGGTTGTCTTTCTGACAGGATCTGAAGAATCATCTGCCTTTTGAAACTGCCTGTTCCTAAGCACTTCTAAGGCTGCCATCATCCAGTCACTAGATATTCTTGCTCTTGGAAAAATGTCCATTTACCTTGAAAAGCTAGTCTAAACTTCTTCCTTTCTCCTGCAGGATTAAGCATCAATAGGTGGGATACACAGTCCCAAATGTTTGTTTTCCCTCATCAATAGGAGTGAATATTTTGTATACATTTCCTTCTCCATTAACATCTTGGTTCATGTGGACCCAGAAAGTTGTCGTGAGAAACATCAACTACTAACAACTTCAGAGAAAGTTCCACAGCTCCTTTATCTTTATGGGTTGATAATAAATGCGTACACTATTCAATGGGTGTGATGTCCTACATTACAAGGCCAATCTTCCAGTTTTGTTTTGATTCATTTTTCAGGAAAGTTTATATTTTAGGCTGCTGCCATTTTGTCTTTCAATTCAGATGGCGGGTGTTAAGCAAAAAGTTGCTCTGCTTCATCTCTGTGAAGAATTCTTTGTTTTTGTGAAGTTAAAGTGAGACAAGCAGAAGAGTGCTCAATTTGAGTAGAACCTTAGTGAAGCATGAGTGCCAGCAGGCAAGTGGTGTCGTGCTTTTTCCAACAGCAGCTCTCTCTCTCTCAGTACCACAGTGTGTTTGTGTGCACACATGCTAAGAGAGATTATTCTCATTTTGGCATGAATTGGTCCAGAATTTTCTTTTGTGTATCTTCTCCCTTGGGATTGTGTGTCAGTGCCAGCAACCTGATAAGCAGAAAACATCTTGACCAGCAGCATCAGGTTGTAGGGACTAACAGCAGTAATCTCCCAAGCAACAGCAAGGTTGGTTAGACTGAAATAATATTTTGAGCAATTATTTGTGAGATGACAGATAGCTGCCTGCTTTGCTGTACTCTGCCAAAGGGTGTGAAGTGTCTCTGTGGCTCTTTGGCTAAAGCTCTGTAGAACCAGTGAGTTCTTTCCACTGAATCTCAGTAGGAAAAGCTACATGTCTAAGTAAATTTCTGCCATTGAACCCTTTCATGTCTTCACAGTTCTCACGGATTAAGATGAAATATCAGCTACACAGTTAGTATTTCCCAGTGAAAATGAATGTTTTCAGCAGAATGTGACAAAGAGGGCAACAGATAGAGATGTTGCCCTTTTTCCTGGCACGAGTAAGGTGGAGTGCAGACTATATTCGTTTGTGTCTTTCCCACATGCTAAGAGACAAGTCTGCTCCCAGAGTGAAGTTTAACTGTCATTGCAGCAGTGGGACTTCTGGGTATCTTCATACAGATGAAGCTCGTGACACTGTATTAGACTAATTTAAATTGTAAGGATAAATTATTTTCCTATAAATACTGCATCATATGGTACATTCAGACACCACTTGGCTGTGTTTTAAAGCTCTGAAGCAGTGGCAGCCCACATCTCCATTTCTTTTAAGCACCCATTTTAGTATGTCAGAATAAGTTTTCTGGCTAATATAAAATTATTTGTATTTCGCATTCTTAATTGATGCTTTTAATTACTCTTCGTATAGTTTAACAGTTTTCATATAGAAAACTGCTTTCTGTGCAGTAAGCCGAATCTCCAGTCTGCAGCAAAACTTGCTGTAGTCAGGTTTTTGCCAGGCTCTGCGTACCAGCCCTAAATACTAAATTACATTGGCACTGTTACAGTAATCAGGGGAATAATTGTGGAGGCAAAGTTTGTTGTAAGGAAACCAAATTAGGAGGAGAAAACAACATTGCTTAAGAGAAATATTTAGTATGAACTAATCTTTTTGGTCTTTTTCCTCCTACGTTAATGAGTGTTTAACCATGCAGTATAATTATTTAAAACATGCTGAAGTTTATCCTGCGTAGATTAGAATCTTGCTTTATTAGAACACTAAAAGACCAGTCTTCAAAGACTACACAAATTAAAGTTCTGTCTTGCTGTTTACAACTCTGGGGTCAAATCACTGATATCTACCAACTTTAATGCGAAGCAGCCATAAACCCCATGTAGGCAGTCAGTTAAACAGTTAATGGCTAGTTAAATCCACAGGGGTCTCTCACTGCCTCTCGCCTGGCTGCAGTTAGGTATATCTCTGCTCCAGTCCTATGAGCACTGATGGACCTCAAGTCCCCATCAGCCTAGTGAGTGCTGCGGCACAGGCAGCATCCCATCTGTTTTGCTGGACTGGCAGTCCCAGTGGGAGTTCAGGTTGCTTCATACCTTCTGTGTGGTCATGAGGCTGAAGATGCTGTCCAGAAACAGTGAAATAGAAAGTTGGTAGCACTTGGTGCGGATTAAACCTGTAGATGCTTGAGAGTAACACATCTTTGCTTCCCCACAAAGGTTTCCCTCACCTCCAGCTCCCTGGCATATCATAAGTTTTCCTCCCTCTCCCTCCTGTTACCTCTGCTCCTTGGCAAACAGATTTGACATGCCTATTTAAGAGAGAACAGGATTTAAAATCATCATAGACTCATCATAGAACCATTAGAGTTGTAAAAGACCAGTAAGATCTTCTAGTGCAACCATCAATCCACTACCACTATGCTCACTAACCTACATCTCTCAGTGCCACATCTACTCTTTTCTTGAACGCCTCCAGGGATGGTGATTTCACCACTTCCCTGGGCAGCTGGTTGTAAACTGTGTCCTTCAGTGAAGTCAGGACTTAGCTCCCGGTGGTGTGATGTGTTTCTCCCACCCCAGTGAGACAAGTGTGAGGCCTTTTGGGCCATCTCAGGTGGCTTTGGTGTGCCTCACAGGGGTAAGTGATGAGCCTCCTGTTGTATTATGCCAGGATCTATAAGGAAGGCTGGGGAAGAACCTGCAGGTCATGGAAACAAGACTTTTCATAAGCTAATGTAATAAACAAGAGAACCCACGGAGAACAAAAGGCCAAAAATAAGGGAAGACAACTGTTGTGCTATTGTCATTTTTAAATGCAATCATTTTTAAGTCAATTTTGTGATTTTGGTGGAGTCAGAGCAGCTATTTTGGACCATGTGTGGTTTCTAATGCTCTGTTTTGGAAAATCCACAAGTATTCAGATGATTTTGTCGATCCATTTCACTTATGCTGGGGAAAAAAAGAAACTTGCCTGCTCAGGCTTTTTCACAATATTGGTATTACCTCTTAATCTTTGCCAGGCCAAATATACAGTGAAAATGGCCTTTGTTTTTGTATTGCAATGCTTATGCTTCCTGTCCAATCCAAAGAAGTACAGGAAAATAAACAAAAACCGGATCAAATTTAAATGCACAGCATGCTTGCAGCTTTGGGTCTGTTTTCTCTGTGTTGCACTTCAAATGTAAAAAGCACAACCCGCCCAGACGGGGGTATAGCCAAGAGGAGAACCAAGATGGGGATACTCTGCTTTCTATCTCTTGCACAGATTTTATTGTGTGTTTGTTCTTTCATTGTTGTTTTCTTTAGTCTAAAATAAACTAGACAGAAAGCAAAGTGGCCAGGCGCCACTGCACAATTATAATTAATTCACTGTTAATGTTTCAGACATTGTTACAGCGTACATTGGAATTGCTGGGGCGGGGTGAGATTAGTTGGAGCTATTCGTGTACATACTGGAGGAGAGTCACATTAAATACTCTAATTAATGTTTTCAGAATGAACACCAGAGGGAACAGTATAACTTGCCGCTCGCAGAAGAGTTGTTTTGTAGGTATTTCTTGCTTCCCAAATTTATGCTGTGCTCTCAGCTCAAAAGGCAGGGATTTGAGGACATACTGAGCCAGGACCTCATAGAACAAATGCGTGCAGGCTGTTCACAAACCTTGCTTCCCCGAATCCTCGGCTCAGAAAGGAGCGTGTGAATAAGATTCAAATCTGAATATCTGCAGACATAGGAAAATTCATTATCGAGTCTGGTCTCTAGAAGCTGGAAAAGTGGAATGCTTCACTTTGTCAAGAGCAGTTGGGTTCAAGAACCCCATAGTCCAAGTTCTGCGGTTTCGAGCAAAAGTGAAGAAAGGAAAGCTGGTCTCTGCCCTGAAACTTGGAAAGAGCCAGGATGTATTAAATCCAAGAGCACTTAATGTAAAGAAGAGGTCCCAGCCTATAGACTATTTAAATGGCTAGAGGAATGCAGTTGGTTTTGTACCTCCAAAAATATCTCTATTCATCATTTTTCAGCTGCCAGTGTTTCCTGTGGGGAGAGGGAGGCTAACAGATCTCTGATCAAATATGTAATGATATGTGCTGTTACAAACCTTTTTAATTTTAACTAAGTCTTCCTGTGAGTACTGAGTCTGATTTTTTCAGCCTGAGCCTGCGGTAAGTTATATTTGGGCTGTGTGTCTCTCCAGTGCTGTATATTTAAGCTGTGTGTCTGAGGTGTAAGATAGCCCTTTGTGTGTTCACTCCGAGGCCAGCTGAAAGCGTGCCTCTGCTGCCTAGGTTTTATCAGTGAGATGCTGAGCTGCTTACTGAGAAAGAAGTGATCAATGTGTAATTGAAACTCCTGTAAGTTGAGTTTTTAGGAGAGTTTATAGCATGAAAAATTGTTCTCATTACAAATTACTTTTTTTTTTTTTTTTAAACAATTGCCTTTAAGAAATGATCTTATCACCATCAGTGAAAAGAGGTAGATCTGGGTTTTAAAGCCAAGCAGGAGTTTGTGCATTTTTGGCAATTTTTTATTTTATTTTTTTTTTGCAGGGGAGTAGGACAGGTTGCCATTAAATATACTTCACACTGTATCATCATTTATGGGAGGTGACGAAATCCAGGTTAAGTTTCTGCTGAATCCTGGTCTGCTGCAGAACACCATTAGAGTACTTAGTAGTGCATTTTTCATTGTGGACATAACCTGAATATCCTAATTTATGGCCATCTGGTCTGCAGACAAGCACAGCCCATATGATCAAGCTACAGCTTCCCTAGATCTGCTAATATACCCATGCTGTGGCTTAAAGATGACACAGACGTACTCAGGAAGAACCCTTGGCCACCTGTAAGGGTACTTTCAGAAGGCAGTGGCTAAGGTTACACAGCCCCTTGCTCAGTGCACCCAGCAGAGGACTAGTCATTGTATCTGTTTATTCATCGGTGTTTGTTAATGGTAACTTTCATTTCATTTAGGATTTGATTTGTTTACGAACTAATAAATATGATTTATAAAAAGTGCCTGTGGTTCACTAATTACTGCACATATGGCGTTTTCATTTTGTAAAACTGGCATTTGCTTTCTATTATGATTATGTCTCCGTTCACCAGTGCTAATTAGTTTGATTAGACAGATAACTTTAACCATTATTAAGACTAGATTATGGGAACTTTGCATGCAGGGGAATGCAGGGAAGAAGGGTACATCACCAGCAAAGGTAGGTCAGCAGCACAGAGTTTGTTCCCCATTAAATATTTTAAAATTACTTTTTTGCTTTGTTTTGCACACAGAACTGAGCAAGGCGTTCACATTTAGCTACTTACAAAAATCCAATTAAACACAGTTGTTTAGCATGAATTTGTTAATCAGAGTTAATCTTTCCAGTGAATGCGTAATTTGGAATCTGTGTCGAAAACGTTCCTTTAATAATAAGCATACTACAGGCAAATAAAATAAAAAACAACAAAATGAGATTCTCTTCCTTGGAAGTGGCTATGAATTTGGAGGAATATTGACTGTTTTGTGTTGATTCTCCTGCATGCTGAGGGACAGAAGTGAAACTGGATAATGACTAAGAAATGTCAAATATGGAAACTAGTGCTGCCTGGGGTCAGCTGTTTTTCCCAAGTCTCTGGAAATTGTTGAATAGAATTGTCTGAAACTTCAGGAAGAAAACCAGGAAAAACTTGTATTTATTCTCTATTTTAGGACAAAAATAGTTATCCAGGTAGCAGAAGTGGGTTTTTTTGGTGGTTTTTTTTTTTTTTTTTTTTTTTTTTTTTTTTTTTTTTTTCCAAACAGACACTCTATTTTAAAAAGGCCCATGTTTTCTTTACCAGGACCTTAAAAATACATCTAGTACACCGGGAAGCTCAGATGTGAGATACCTGGGTTCAGGCAGTAGGGCAACCAAGTTGTGGTCCTTTGCAAGCGGCTGCTGAGCAGTATCAGATTAGATTTCATCCTTTCACTCAGAAAGGAGGCTAATTAATACTCCAAGTAACCATAGGTTTTTGTATCATTAAGACGTCCACTGTTACGACTTAGGAGGATTGCCTGTACTTGTCTCGTTTCTATGCAATTATTCAGGTAGGTTTGAGAGCCACAACGGTGCCCTGTTGTGGATGTGCAATCCTACTGCACTGTTCTCATGGTGTCAATGTGGCAGTGTCACTTGGGAGTGGCCCTTTTGTCTTTCTACAATTCCAAAGCAGTTTCAAGGGAAAAGTTCTTTCCCATCTAAAAAGAATTGTGGGAAATACTGAAAAAGACATGAAAGTATTATTGGAGGGCAAGCACACAGGGAAGCAGTAAAATAGATTGTTGCAGTATTTACTTTCTCCTTGCTTCTTCTGAAGGATACCTCCTGCCATGCCTTTCAAAGGCAACCCAAGAATTTAAATGTCAGAGTCTCAGATGTTAACATGCATCATTACTGTTGGAAGCATTATGCTTCAAGTTTCAGAATTGCCAGTCCCCTGTCTTAGTCGAATGTGAACAGGATGGCCAGATTCTGCGACGGTAGAATTGGCAGAAGTTCCCTATGGCAGTGCTGTTACTCTGTTCTACACCGACTGAAAATCTGGCCATGGAGAAGGAGTGTTTATGCTGTGCAAGAGAGGTTTGAAACCCCCTCTTTAAAAAAATAAAAAAATAAAAAAAAAAATAAGGAAATGGTTGGGATCTGCTCTGTGCTGGTGAACCTGAGTCAAGTATGACCTCCTCTTGACCTTTTGTGCATTTAAGTTGAGAAAGGCCACTGATACATTCCACTGCAGCTTAAAATGCCTATATTTCAGTTCCAGAGGTCAAGCTCTCTTCTCAGCATACTGTATGACCTAGCCTTTGTCTTTTGCTCATTGACATTGCCTAACTGCTTCTTATAACCCATTGACTGTTTACTGTTTTTCTGGCTAACGTAAGTGAAAGAGATAATTGAAATGATTTTGAGCTATGTGTCAGTTCTGATCCTGATTATGTCTCCTGTGCTCAGGGCAGCTTTAGTGGCTCCAAACTCATTAAGTATCCAGGAAATTTTAGATTACTGTGTTAACTATATCTTAATTATGTATTTATCTGAAATTCTAGTCAAGCCTTTTTGAAGTTTTCTTTTATCACTCTGTATATCTCTAATATCTCTAAGTTAAGTCTTTTTTTTTTTTCTTCAACCTTCTTTATCTTTCACCTTTTGAGATTTGGTAGTGTTTTATTTTCAAAGGCCTCAAATAGAAGGGAATTATTCCCAGGAAATCATGCTTCATGTTTGCTCAAAAGCAAATAGCCACATCCTCAGTGGGTGTAACCACAGCCTTACTGGAGTGAAGGGGCAGGAGTCTTTATTTTCAAATCTGCCTAAAACTTTTCATCAGTGGAGCTATGTCAATTCATAGCATGGACAGTCTGGTTCAAAATAAAAAGGTGATCAGATTGTTTTTGTTGCCAGTGGGCTATACATCTGCCTACCTTCCTCTGGGCTTGAAACAGCTCTTCTGGTGGGTGGTCCAATGAAAGAGAATGAAATCAGTCCTGCTGAACAGGCTGGTAGGCCTCAAGTGTAATTCTCTAGGTAGAATCACAGAGTAATCATTGCCCCTATAATTTCTCCAATTACTTTATAGAATAATGATTTATAGTAAAATCTGTGTTAGTAGACTCTATTTTTACCCTTTCCTTTTGAGGATGAAATCAAACATATAGGAGACTTTTAAACATAGTGTGCTTTGGCAGAGCTGGGGGAATGCTCCCAAATAATAATGCAAGCAATCGCACATCACATAAGGATCTTATTACAACCACATTATCATTTCTTTTGATTAGCAGATCTCAGTGTATCACTGGTGATGAGTAATTCACTAAGATCCATAACTTGACACCCTGTTCCTGGTAGGATGCGCCTTACTGCACAGTCCTTGATAAACCTGGGCCAGCAGATGTTCTTGGCCCACCCCTTGGCCATGTTTAAGTTTTCCTCCAGTGATCAAATGAGAGGGAACCCAGTCCAACTGGAAAGATAAGGCACAGCTTCCTTCCAGTGTGGGGAGAACTGATAAGGAACAGGTCGATACATGATCCTCTTCAGTGGACAACAAAACTACAGTCTTAACAGTGGAATGGCCCCTCCTTTTCTGCTAAATTTCAAAATTTCTCTAATGGAAAGAGTATAGCACTGCAAAAAAAAAAAAATAGTGGAAATCAAACTGAAACATAAGGTGTTACATATGTGTATAAATGTGTGTACACTGAACAGAGGCAGAGCATTGTATTTTTTACTAATTTCATCCTTGAAGGGGCACTTGGTTTCGGTGACAATTTCATCATGGTGGCATATAACCAGCATACCACTTTCAGCCTGCGTTAGTGATAGCTGGCAAAAGAAAGAACGCCTTCAATCACAGGGGAGTGTCTAGCAGCAGTAAGAGCTGGTTTGAACTTATGTGATGAATTGCTCATAGGTTAGTGGTAAAGTTCTTGTAGAAGCTCTTGCAACAGCTTGTGTAAACAGGTGAATTCTGAGCTGCAACTGCAGAGCACTTGGGTCTATGTCTTTAGTAGTCTTCTCCATTTCAGTTATTAGTTCAACTACAAGAAAAGAAAAATGACTCGTCTTACATTTGTAACTACTGAGTAGGATGGAAGGGATGATCTGTAATCACAATTCATCCCCAGAACTCGGAGAGTAAATGTCACCGAATCAATAGTGTGTCGGGCTCTTGACGTCTCCATTGCTACTTTCACGGGAAGGATGCACCTGTTGGTTATGCATTGCCTGCCCAGCCGGTGGAACGCCGGAAGTCCCTGATGATGGCAAACAGTCTGAGCTGACTTTTGGAGAACTTTCCATCTATTTTTAGTACTTCACAAATAGCTAGAACTCTTCTTCTGTGGAGGACTGTGACTCAACCTGCTTCAGCTTTTCTGAAGCTGTTAGAAGTACCGATTATCTCTTTTTTGTAAGATGAATTTTAGTTCAGCACCACTGAAAGTCTGGTGGAGAATGGGTTAATCATTTATCTTACCATTGTTGCTCTCAGTGGAGATATTTGGTATAGAAATCATATTAAACCAAGCAAGGGTTTATTTCCCACCAGCACCAGATTGCTGTAAACTGTGAAAGAATTGTGATGATTGGATTAATGGATGTGTCAGAGAAGGAGTAAGTACTTCTAGGTCCTTGGACAAAGCAAGCTACTTTTCTGAACTTTGACTTGGTCTTGTCCAAAAGCTCCTATGTGTTTAGTCACTGTTCACTCAAGGGGAGCTGTCTTACTTCCATTATATCTTTCCCTTAAAAAAGCAAAGTACTCCTTGGGTTTGCTTGTTATTACTTTACAGCAATAGCCATAATGTGAGACTTGTTTCCCAATTGGAAAGTAAATTTATGAAAGGGATTATGTGTTGTTAAGCTCATAAATCACAGACTGGACTCCGAGATTTAAGACCAGAATTGTATATTGAAATCCAACCCCTACTCCTAAAGCTTTGACGAGGAGAAGCTCCTAAAGCAAGAACAGGCAGTTGGCTGTGGTCGTGCAAAGTTAGAAAAGGAATAAAATACTTTATGATCACTTTGTCTATAGGCAGTATGGCAAAGGCAGGGCAAACAAAGTTTCGTGTAAAGGTAAAAATGCATACAACAACATAGTTAAGTAAAAATTTGAGGATGTAGTCTCCTTCTTTCCTGTGAACAACCTGTAAAAGAAAATGTGACAATATCTGGGGGCTTAGCAAATTTTTTGCTTGTTCATTTTACTCCTATTCTATGTGTTGTTTTTCCTCTCCTTCTCTGAAGTTATTTGACAGGCAGTTTTCATTTTGCCGTTCAAAAATTGTGTCATGTGCACTGAGTCATGGGTTTGTGTTTTTAGAAAGGCTGTCAGTCACAGCCATTCCCATGCAGCAATGTATGGTTAGCTATGTTTTTTACCATAAAGGATTAATTTAACCAAAGTTTGGACACTGAGTAAGGAGTCATCAGTAGATGAACATATCAACTTAAAAACAGAGATGTTTTGTGGTAACCTCTAGACCTTGTCCAGGACTATGTCAGTCATAGGGAGCTAGGGGATAAAGAAACCCCCACATACTGGAGACCCTCAGGCACTGCTGCATGTGGAAATGTGCAAGTAGCCCTTGGTAAAATCAGTGCAGGCATCTCAGAAACCCGTTCCTGGGGTTCTGCCACACACGATCTGCCCAGGGTTTCCTCTGCAAGCTCACGCTCAAGTCAGCTTTGGAGGTCAGTAAGATGCCCAGTTTGGAGCACTCCATGGGCTTCCCCAGTATACCTACAGAGCAAGGGCTGTTGAAAATCAGGTCAAAAGAGGGAGGTGTGCTGGTTTCCCTAGGCGAGTTGTGACTGCCATATCTGACTGCCTTTGTCTTCTCCTCCCATACCTGAATTTGACTGGTAATCGACCGACACATGCTGCAAAAGTGGTGTCAGCCTAAGCTGTGAATTGACCTGCTTTTGTCAGTTTGTCACGGTTTTATCACTGCTTTAGCACAATGCATGCAAGTTAAAACCCGGCACTTGCTGTCACCCAGAGAGAAGCCTGGTGGTCTGATGAGCTCAGCAGCAGTTTCCAAATGTAGAGTGGTTCTCTTTCTTCCTCACCAGCTAGTCCAAACTCATATTTTCCTTCTAACTAAAAGAGCAACCTAAAGGCACGACAGCCTGCAAGTGTGTGGCCATGGTGTTCAACACATCTCCAGTACTATCTGGACTTCAGTTAATGGTGCTCAGTAAGAGTTCCTGAAACTCAGTTCAAAACTGTGTTCTTTCCTAAAGGTGACCATGATAGGCTCATCTCTTTGTATGTGTTGAGTTTATTACAAAAATAATAAAGCTGGAGTCTTTAAATCCAGACATTTCAAATGGAGAAGACAAAGAAAAAGAGAGAACTCCAGAGCCTGATATGAAAGACTCATCATAAAAAACGAATTTTGTTTTCTGCACAGCAGCAAATGTATCATACAGTTCACCCGAAAACTAGCTGGATGATTGTGTGTTTATACCTCCTATTTATACAGAGATTTCAAAAGAAGCTTTTTGAACAAGTGGTGATATTTTATTTGGTTTCCTTAAGCTAAGAGTATTGCAATGTCACACTCCGTTTTCTTAATTGATTATAACTTTGCCATCGTCATATTGCAAAGTTTGTGATGAATGAATACTATATTGCCCAGTGCCTTTGCAGCTTGGCCCAAAATTTGGCTTAGAGTACCTTTTTCATATCTTACTTTCTCACACAAATATCTTTGCTGTTGCTTCTGATAAATGAATAATTTGCAGCAGCTCAGGATGCTTGAAAATAGTCATGATCCAGCCAGCATGTCTGAGTGACCCTACAAATAGCAAACGTCTGAATGTGGCTCAGCATGCATAAGCAACCCTACAATAATAACTTAGTGTCTGCAGTCCAGCAGGTGGGAACAATCCTATAGCTAGGTTGTTAAATAAGTGTTGAGTGTGTGATGGAAGTAGCAAATTTGAGAGACTTCAGTTTTCATAGTTTTACATGCGCAAATGCTGGTTGTTTTTGTGAGGGTTTTTTTTTTCTTTCTTTCTTTTGTTGAGTAAATACCATTCCCCGGATCTGCAGACCTGTGTTATTTTTCATAAGCAGCATCCAATCTGTTGTGAAACTTGTTTTTCTGGAACCTATCCCTCCCTCTCCAGCTCTGCTCCCAGCTCTTATCTATGTTTCAGCCCTCGTGTTCCTCATTGCTCCTTCAGAGCTCGGCCGCCCAAATGGTGGAATCTGTTCACTCCACCTCTGAGTGTGCTGAAGAAGCCCTGAACATCGTCAGATTTCCTCTCAGAAAGATGAAAGCGTAGAGTGTGAGAACTGAAAAATGATGAAAATGTTATTGTTATTTCGGGATGTTATTTCCATATGTTCAAGAAGCAGGTTATGTAATTCAGTCTGCAAAAAAAAACCTAAACCTGCTCAAGTTGGTAAATTAAGGTGGAAACTGTGGGGGGGGAAAAAAAGAATTTAGGTTCAAAACCCAATGCAAAGTTTATCTGATGGCAGGATGGATATGGGCTGATGCAGGGCCAGAGTGGAGGAAGCTCTTGGAGCAGCAAGACAAGAGGCAAGCACCTGGTGGTGGCAATGCTCAGAATGCGTTCCCATTGCAATGGCTTGTGTTCTCCTAGCCTGGCTCTCAGTTATCACCCATCATGATTCCTTTCCTCTTCACTACGCTGCCATCTGTCCCGTTGTTTGAATTTCTTTAGCAACCTTAAGCAGAGTCTTAGTTGTGCAGCAGCTCATTTCCCAAAGCGTTAGGTTTGGCCAGAGGGCTGCTGTCTCTAGGGTGAGCATTCCAAAGATACTGCGCCCCTGACCACCCTTCCTGGAGGACTTCCCCTGCCTCTGCACTGAGACACACTCACTTGAGCAGGTGCATCAAGGGATGGCTGTGAGTTGACACAAAATATACTTAGTAGCTCTACAAGTCCTGTCTGAGGGAATGCACTGGTCTGGGTGATAAAGGTGACTGAAGAGTCATTGCATGCAGTCTGGCCACTGCATTTGAGATTGTCCCCAGCTCATATCAAATCTTCAACTTCAGTTGCTGAGAAAATACTCCACAAATCTCTAGATTGCCCTCCCTCCACCCCCAGTTGCACCAAATTGAGTATTTAAGCCACCTTTCCTTGTACTGCTGTTTGTCTGCCTGCCTGTCAGTCTGTTTCTCTAAAAATAAAAGGCAGATCCATCCAGTCAGATGCAGTTAAATAAGAAGGCGCTCAGATGTTTTAATACCCCAGAGCTATCTCTTGGCAGATAAAATGACTAAAATGAAATTTAAAGAACATCTGATTTACCTGTTGTTTGTGTGACTCAAATACCTATGTTTAATTTTGTCTATGGATTGAAAAAAGTTAATTTCAAGCCTTGTTTCTCTTGCTAGCAGCAACAACCTTTTAAACTGAGTATTACTGGTGAACCATATAGAGCTGGTTAAAAAAAAAATGCTTTTCAGTTCCACCATGCAGTTGTTCAGACGACAATTATGGCAGCTGAAGTTTAATCATAGTGTTTGATAGCTCATTTTCTCAATGTCAACACGAGGCGCCGTTAAAAAAAATGAATTCTTTCATTTGATAAGCTGGCTCCAGAGCACTGGGCTCATTCAATAGGAAAACTCTTTCACAAGGCTGCAGCATACGTGGTTTTTTTTTTTTTTTTTCTTTCCTATTTTTTTTTTCTTCCCCTTTTTTATTTTTTCTTCTGAAAGCCACCCAAGAAGAGATTAATCACGAGGGGGAAACTCAGCTTCACCCTCTAGCTGCAGGTCGCAATTTTTATTTGTATGGAATTGGCTTTTGGAAAGCTGAAGGCTGCCTGAGGGCAGGGACCTGATATAAGAAGAACCTGAGAATGAAGCAGCAGGGATTGATTAGCCTACTTCATATCCCACACTCCATAAGCACACTCCAACCGCAATCTAACACACCGCTGAGCTGAATAGACAAGAGAAATTGGATTCCTTCCTAATATTTAACCTTCAAGTCAGCTCTAACAGTTGTTGATATGTTGTTCTACCAGCAAGTAACAGTAGCTTTTTTATTCCAGCACCCACCCACACATATCTATATACAATTTTATAAGTTATATGCTATATATTTACATATTTTCCATTTTCAATCTGTTTCAGAGCATGGTTTACCTAATCCATTTCAGTAAAAGTTTCAGGGAAGAACAAACTGACCAAACAATTATGCATAAAACTGTAGTGATGGAAGGGAGGAAAAGAGAAATAAAAAGTAGAAAAAAGCCATTGTCTGTTTCATGCCTTTCAAGGTCTTTTTCACACAGCCATTTTTCTTTTACCTGTAATTTTCCCAGTCCATTAATTGTAGGAATAGTCTGGATTGTATCTTGTGATAGGATGCTGCTGGCACTTACGTGGTAGAGGCTGCATTTCAGATTTTTATATAAGTCAGAGGTACATTTTGAGAACTGTTGGGCTTTTACTGGAGTTTTCTGAACCAGTAGGATGTTTGATTGCACGGTCGGGCCCAGTGTGTAAAACTGTAGCCCTTAAATGCAAGAAGGAGAGTGACACCCACCTGGAGTCCCCAGGAGGGGACTTGGGAAGTAGGGTCAGCCACATGCTGCTACTGGTGGCCCTGGCATTGCCTTCACAGCAGGGCTGGCAGCTGTGGCTGTTCTAAGCGCAAGGAAGGAGCTGCCAGTACCCAGAGCCTTGCTGAGCTCCCCAGGCCATTGGCAGCTGGCCCTTGGCCACCTGTTGCTGGGGTTCTCCTTTCTTCATAAGCCTTGGTCTGACATGAAAAGTTGCAGTAAAGGGGTCAAAATGGATGCTGAGGTTCAGCCTGGCCCCTGGCAGCAAGCAGAGCCCTTTCCACAACACACTATGGGCTGTGCAGTGGTGCCGGGTGGTGGTGGCAAGCTTTGGCTAGGCCATCCTGTTTTATTTCCAGGGCAAGAGAATGCACCAGGAACGTTTTTTTTCTTGCAGAATGCTCCACTGAGAAGTAATTGTGACGTCTTCTTACACAACACTGCATAACTGCCTTAGATCTTCTAGAACTGGGGAAAATCATTCTACAACTTGTAATAAAAAAGGTTGCCTTAGTATATGCAGCCTATTGGGGGAATAAGCTGCTGAAACAGCTATGGCTGTAAGCAAAGGAAATTTTCATGAAAACATCTTCAAATATTTTTATGACCCATCAGTTTGAGTTTTATAAGTCAATATATGAGTGAATACATGAAGTTTCTCTCTGTGTTTGCATATCTTTCTTCCGCTGACTTTTAAATGTTCATGCTATGGGGACAAGATCCAACTCTACATCTGTTTGTGGCATATGTAGGCAGCATCATCTCCAAGATTTTTTTTTTCATCTCTAGTTAAGCTCAGTAGCTTTGGGAGAAGGAACTTTCAAGACCTGAGCTATCTTTTCAGTGCCCTGATTCCAACTGTTGATTCCCCAGAGAGACTTGGAATCTTCTGGATTTCTTGCTATTTCACATTCAAGTAGGATAGCAGAAAAACTACAGCTATCCCTGCCTGAGCAAACACACACACAAACACTGCTCCTGTCAGTGACAGGACGGATGATAAACGTGCTCATGCCCTTCTGATCACAGTGATGATTACTTTCCAATCTGTGGATCTGGAGACTTTAACTCAGAATGAGGTCACATCCTGGAAAAATGTAGTAAAGAAGTGCACATGTGAGGTCTGTTAATTAGCATTAATGAGTCTGCTAGTTCTCCACTAACTTCTCAGGAAATCTTGAATAAATCCTGAAAATACAGGACAGCCTTTTCTTCAGCATGATTTCAGCATTTAGTCCACCAAATCTGGATCTGCAATCTCAGGTGTCTCATCTCTACAGTTTGAGCTGCTGCTTTAATGTGCAATTTTAGCCCAATTTCTTTTACCTTGGCATGGACATAACGAAGCTATTACACAAGGACAGGGCGTGTTCACTACTTTGATTATTTCTGTCCCTGATTAGGGAAGAAAAGTAGTGTAGTAAAGACAAAATGGTTTTTATTTTAAAATATTTGCATGACAGCACATTTGAGAAGTCAAAGAACACTACAGACCACTACAGCCTTCATGATGGGAAAAGGATTTAGCAGCCTTAAAAAAAGTGTGGGAGCAAGCTGATTTTGATCAAGATGTTCGGAAAACTAAGCTAATGTTTCGTTCTGATGAGGCTGAAGTTCTGTCATAGGATGTAAAGGCTTTGGTCAGAAGAAAGAACTGGGAGTGTATCCTAAAATGTTGCTTTGGTATAGTCAAGCAAATATTCTTCATTTGTTGGAATTCTTGCTTTGTATAATGCTTGGCTGTCTCGTTATGGGACTTTGCTGAGGAGGCTGTGGCTCCAGCTCTAAGGGCTGTGATTCACAGGGACACTGGGTAACAAAGCAACTCCCATTCCCCTGCACTGGAAGAAGCTGTATCATTGCATCGGCTTTTTAAATACGGGCTTGGTCCATGTGTATGTGTTACATGTGTATTTTATATATCGCTGTGTCTCCGAGTTGATTCTGCACACTCACAACAATGTGCTGCTGCTAATACCTCCCTGTGCTGTGCTAGCGATACCAGCCAGCTAATTTGGGATTCTTCCCCCACAAGCTCGTGTACCTGATGGCAAGTCCATAAGACTGCGGGTTATAAAACAGCCATTTTATTAAGCTGACATATAAATATGTGTCTGTGTGGTGATCCCAGCACACTGCAGTGTTCTGGAGGGCGAGTGGAGCTCCTCCTAACGTGCGCGGCGCTGTGAGACTCTCCCCCGTGTGACATGTAGGAGGGTGCAGATTTTGCAGTTAGTCCGACGTGGTATTTCTAGCAACTTAACGAGTACCGTGACAAATGTAAATAGCATTTCAGAGATGTGAGCTTCAAGTTTGTCTTAAAAGGGCACAAGGCCCTTCAAGAGAGCTGTCTCCTGCCTATGCCTGAGCGCTCACAGTCCGAACAGATTCTACCGTCATTCTTACATATGAGAAACTGAGGCAAGCAACTCACAAAGTGCTGTGTCCAGGTCACATGGAGACTGTGTAAACAAGCCAGAAAGTGTATTATGCTATCTTCCTGGAAAGAAAATGGCTTTCTTCCCTGACTTTGCTGTTACAAAACCTTGAGTGAGATGAGCAGCTTTTCAGGAGTGGGATGCCAAGCTGTACTTCTTTTCCCCAAAATAAATTTGCCCGTGCCTCTAGAAGCTCATCAGTAATCAGGAAGTACTGCCTCCTAAGAGACAAGAAGCTTCTTGGGTGGCAGCGTGCAGGCTGGTTGCAAGAGGAGATAGGAATGGACAGCTCTGTCCTGCACAAGATTGACTAAAATGCCAGGTTAGGCTGAAGCAGGCCTTACCTAAAGCCACATCCAAGCTTTACCACTAATCTAATTGACAGACAGACCTAATGCTGGCACTAGTATGGCTAAAACTGCACCCTGGCCGGAGCAGCCTCTCTGCTGGCAATAAGGTGCTGCACAAGGTAATCCAGTCCTTCTGAGAAGCTTCATTTGTGATTTTGTAAAAATTACCACTCTCTTCTGGGTATGAAACTAACTTGAGGGGATTGAAGTTGAGCACTAGTAATGCCACTTCTGCGGCAAAGCCATAACCACGTAGAGAAATGGAAACAGGAAATTATGAGGCAAAATCTGTGTAAAGCAGGAGAATTCTCCAGGTGCACTGGTAAGAGCATGTTTTATTAGATGGGATTATTTTTCTGTGCCATTTACTCAATTGCAGCATCATCTCCATATTCATTTTCCTCTGCTCCTCTGCAGTCCGTTACTTCACATGCACATATGGTCCATATGTATTCACTGTGACCCAAAAAGTCAGTTTTGTCATCTGCTCTGATTTGTTGGTGTTCAGTGAGTTATGTCAAATTTCAGATTCAGTGAATGACCAGTGTATCTACTGCAGCAAACGGTTCTCGTTCAGGCACAGATCTGTCATTCATACTGACCTTACCACGCGCCCTGCTGGCTGGCACGGAGACAGACATTTTGATAGGAACCTCACTAAACAATGCAACTTGTTCTCGTTGTTCTTTACTTACACCCACTGCTTCCTTGCTTCACTTTGGTTCTCTGCCTGGCTTTCCTCCTGTCGGTGGAATCCTTTCTTCAAAGGCTCTGATTCCTTACAAGACCCTTTGGTCTTCTTCATCTACATCTGCAGTCCATACAGGACTCCCACTTACTCGTGTTTATTGTCTCCTCATGTCATGGTTTTCTCTTAGATTTTTCCCTACTCTTTTAGCACCTACATCATCATGCATGCACACTCTCTCCATCCTTTTCATACAAGCATGTCTCAAAGATGATGCACGGTCCTTGACCTACAGTATCTTTATTTAGTTAAAATTCAACAGTTCTTTCTACTGAAAGCAACTTTGAAACATTTGCTGCTTTTTTCACACCAGTTTTTGTGCATTCTCTTGCCAAGATGCATCTTCTTGACTGTCCTTATTTCTTTGCAAGACTTTCCAATCAAATTAGTATATTTTTCTGCTTCAGATCACCAGTTTCTCCGTGTCCTCTTGTTGCCCCTGAGCTGATGAAATCTGCAAGTAAACTAGGATGGACTATAGGACACATACTTTATCAGACACACCGATTAGGCTTTTTCTTTACATTTTATACTTAAAAAACGTAGCCCCATTCTACTTCACGGTTCTTTAGAAGCTGTGCCAAATAATGACTACATTAATTGCAGTTACATATCTGCACTCTGAAGAAAATGCTTTTTCTACTGTGACACCATTTTCATCCAGTGTGATGGTTTTTTATTCCCTAGGAAAGCAAAAGATCAGACTGCTTCTATTAACCTGTTTCTCCTGAATGCTTGAGTAGTTAAATTTTAGGTCAGTATATTGATTCACAAAGCAACAAGTAAATTCCTTGGTTGGTAAGTATCTGCCAGTTGACTAGGCTTTATCCATTTCCATCCTGTGCCTGCAGCAGCATAATATTTCCATTGCAGTCAGCTTATGGGTGCAAATGATCACATCTGCATCTTGATTTATTCCTCACTAGTTGGAAATATGCAGTGTCAAGTATTCAGTGAATTTTGCTAGGTCCTAATGAGGATTCAGTATAACATGATTTTCTCTGGCTTCAGTCTTGTTGAAAAGTTTTTCTGCATATCTGTCTTTTCAAATCAAAAAAGAGACAGTGTGCTGGTATATAGTATATTTTACTTCCAATAAGGTTTCAGGCTGTGCTGAAGAAGAAAAGAACTGTGCAGTTCAGGCGTACTGCTAATACCACTGCAGAGCTGAGGAGAAGCAGAAAGAGGCGGCTGGGCTGCTGAGGGCTAACCCTGAGGTCTGGCTGGGACTCAGGTCAGAGGATGAGGAGGGGGGTTTAACTCACTTGAACTGGGATATCAGTAAAAAAATAAAGGGCCAGGAACAGAACTCAGGACTCCAAAAGGCTGTTGTGAATCGCTCAACATACAACAACCTGCATGTGTAAGTGGATTTGCTGGTCCGGTGTTGCTAGAACACATTGTTTTCTTCCGTAAATCCCTTATTCTCTGAACTACGTGCAGAGGAGAGGACATGAAAAGCACTCTTTTTTATGGCATCGAAAGGCTCTGTGTAGATTGATAGGAATTGCAGCAGCTTTTGTGGATAGCAGGGATTTTTCGTGATGGCAGAGTGTCTGTCCCTGACCAAGCAATTCACTCATCCAGGCGTTTGTCAGGGCAGGAGCTCAGAACTGGCCCTGCTGCTTGCTTAGCAAGGTGCCAAGAGGTGCAGTAGCTCTTATGAGAAGGCGTTTTCTCAGTTGCCATGTTAAAATCAGATTGTCACCGAGTTAAAATTCTGATATCGCTGTCCATCAGACTAAAACGTGGTAATAGTTTCTGCAAAGTTAGTAATCCTCGTACTTATGCAGTGCTATGTAGTAATGCTCCTGACCATCGTAAGCACACAGATTTGGTTATTATATAGAGGAGTTATAATAAGAAATATGACTGCAAAAGCAAAGCAGTCAGTTGAAATTGGTCTATAATTAAATGCTTAGAAAATTCTGTGCTTAGCTCATTTTAAAATCAAGTGCTTCTTTGTAGCAATTTCCTTTCTTTAATTACAATTTCCTGTCTAGTTTGACATTTACAATGCAATCTTGGGGGACATGTTTGTGATTTATTATTCTTGCTCCTATCAGGATATCACTCGGTAGAAATGAGTTTATAAAATAAGAGCTCAAATTATTATGGCCTTTGACCAATAAAGCTGGCTCATAATTTCAGGCCTGAGAAAAGATTAACATTTTTGACAATCAAATGCAGAATTACCAGTGGGGAACAATTTTGAAAACTATTTCAATTTTCTGAAACACTGTACATTTTTAATAAGGAATATAGGACTAGTTATATATTAGAGCATAGACTTAAAAGTGGATGGAGCAACGGTGAGTTGCAAAGCAAACCTGAAAGGAAGACTTTAACATCTAACGTTGTTCAGCTTTCTCTGAATGAAATTGAAACTGCTAAATCAACATTACTTGAAAATTACCTAATGAAAGAGATAAAAGAAACCAACTCAGATATGTTCACAGCAATGCATTCTCTGTTTTCTGTAGCATTTCTGACTCCATGGATTAATTCATATGTGAGAGCTGAAGGAAATGTTTCTGCTCGTTGGCTTTTTTTTGTGTGTGTGTTTTTGGTGTTTTTTTTTTTTTTTTAAATCTGACTGAACAAATTAAATTCTTTATTATTATTTGCCTGTTGAGGTCTTTCATTTCGAGAAACAGATGCCCCTACTAAACCACATATTGCATATTCCATTCTGCTGTCACCACTTTTCCAATGACTTTATTTGTCCCTGATTCAGGAAAATGTCATTGTTCAGGACAACACAGAAGTCGAAATGAATTCTCTGACTTATACATGTGTTTGAAGTTAAATGTGAACTAGTATGTAACACAAAATAGGCATGCTGCCTTGTGTTTTTGAGGAGTGGGCTCTTAAAATCTCCATCCAAAGTGGTAGGTGTGTTTTTAGTGTAAATTTGTTGTAATGCCAAAATGGATGGCCTATAAAATTCTACTGAAGGAGAGAGAAATGATACTGGCAGGGAGGAAAATCTGTATCTTTGGAGATCTTTAAAACAGCTCGTGTACACATTGCTGGGAAGTGCAAATGCTTAGCACCTCTCAAAGTCAGGCTGCTTTTATTTAGATGCCAGCATATAGTTAGTGCCTATTTTTATGTACTGGGAATTAAAATCATTATTTTAAAGAATCTGTACTCTGTCATGCCCAAGGGGATGAGAAAACATGGCATTTCATGATTCCTTTTTTGTAAGGTGAAAGTAAGGAGAAACAGGAAAAACAGTGGCACTGCTCTGACCCCGAGTAATTCCCAAGAGAACATAGGACACGCTTCAGAGCTGCTGGTCTCCAACTCATCTGGCCCAAATCATGCTCCCCAAGCATGGACAATTTCTGCCTTTCCAAAGAGATGCTCTCAGGGCCAGTGGTGTTTAATGGAGCGACGTGTTGAAGTAAGAGTGTGCCCACCTCTGTCTTGGACACCTGTCTCTGTTTTAATTGAATGCTCAGTGTGTGGAGGAAGTAATATGGAAATTGGGTCCACCCATGAAGGGGTGGTAATGAGCAGTGGCACTGCTACTGTAAGCTGGGCTGTGTGAGACCTGCAGGAGCAAAGGGCTGCCGTCTCCCCAGAGAGATAAGAGAGCAAGTATTCGTGCCTTTTGAAATATGGAGCTCAGGAGAGAAGTGGAGGTGTGAGTCTATGGAAATGTAGTTATTTGCCTAGAGAAATTCCTGAGTGTTACTTAAGAGTAACATGATTTTTGGAGTCTATACTTGCTAGAAAGGAAGGGAGGAAAGTTGAGTAAGTCATGAGACCAATACATCTTCATCATCCAGTGTCAAAACTGATTTGAATTTTGATGGCTGGATGTTTGCTTGTCTTTGGGCTGTAACCATTAATGGTGACTAGAGAGCCGATTTCTGCAACTTTTTCTATTTCTTAATTATTAAAGTTAGCTTTGGAGGGAGAGGTGCTTATTAACCTGTCATCTCCACAGCTTGATCTTAAGATAGAAAATAATCAGGAATGCCATTATTGTCTAGTCTGGATAGACACATGTTATGAACAAAATATTTTCTAGTTATGAGAACACTTTCTGTAAATTATTACTCTGCAGAGTTTATACAGGATCTGCACATGCCACTACAAAACCACAAAAACTCTCAATTCAGTCGAAGTCAGAGATGCAGTAGGTCAGGCTCTGTCATTTCTCATTAGACACAGGCTAGGAGGTCAGTGCTGGTGGTTCATCCAGAGGCTTCAGAGTTTAGAAAATCTCTAAAATGCTCGAAAAGTTTTCTACCCTCATAAGGATCCAGTCCAGAAATCCCCAGTGTGTTCTAATTTGGCTTGTACTCCTGAAGTGAAAGAGTCATACCACCTTTCCAACATATTTTCCCTTTTCTTTGAAGGTTATAATGTACTCTTTAATTTTGGGCTGACTGAATTCCCATATGAAGAGAAAAACACACTTAGGAAATGAGGCTCCTCAGTTGATGTGAATCAGCAGAGCTTCAAGTGTGTCCATGAAATTGCACTAGTTTATATGTGCTGATTACTTGGCCCTTAGCATAACAAGATTTTCCCAGAGCTGTGTTTTGACTCTCTTGAATTTTTCAACACATGGACAATATATATGTATTTTACTTATGCACAGATGCTTTCATCCCTGGACAGAAACAGTCATTTGGGTGCTCACAGAACTTCTCTGTGAGAATGTTATTCTTTTGAGGGACCTACCAGTACAGTCTCAGGCGCAGTCGGTTGCAGATACAGCAGCCTAACTTTGCTCAGGAGCATGCCACAAACAGAGAGAAGGAAAACCATTCTGATGAATGGTAATTCCCACTTGGCATCACCACTGTAATGAGCCTTCCACAGATTTACGTGTAATAATTCTGTTGTCCTTTGCCACAATTGGCAATTCTGTGGTCATAACAAAGTCTTCTATTTGACTGTGCTGCAATTGTAGATTTCCTGATAAACTGAATAAATGAATATTTGTAGGCTTCTCTTCCACTTTTACTAATTGCCTTTTACCTAGTATCTAGAGCTTCTGTGCAGACAAAGAAATGGTACAAATATCTCAAGGTATTGATTCCTTCCTGATATCAGTGTTCACTTGTCTGTGGACAACAAAAGTAAAAATAGCCTGGTGAGAATACAGGCATACTGCTTTTGTTTTAAATGCGGGCTATAGTGCCTTCAGCAATTGTAATATATTAGGAGAACAAGATTTTCAACATAAGGTACTTTAAAAACCCTCTGCTAAGTTCTTTATTTAGGCACCTGCTTGTGAGTGGCCTCATTTCCAAGAATATCAAGCAGCAAGCACTCCTTCCTCTTTTCACCTGGGCCTTCAGGATTAGATCCCTTCTCCCAAGCAGTGCTTATGAATTTGGATGGAGGCACGCTCAGAGATCTGAAGACACAGGGGTTTGTTTGAGTTCTTAGGAGTGGAGCTATTTGCATTGTCTGTCTTGGACAAAACACCAACTAGTTTTAGCACCAAAGCTCTATCAACCATCACTCTCAGTGTCTTTTAGGCATGAGCTCAAACACAGAGGTGGCTTTTTTTCCCCATAGATCACACATGAAGTGTATCTCATCTGACTTTCCTCGAAATCCATGGGAGTTCTGTCATTAAGTCAACAGTAAGTCCACAGTTTATTATTTGTAATGTATTTCTTATTTGCTCAACCCCAGCACTGCTTTGGGTGTTTTTTGGGTAAGCAGTAAGTTCAGAAGGGAACCTGATTCCAGTCTCCACCATGTTTTCTATGAATACAATTCCTACAGCTCCTGATTTACACCAGTTAGATTCAGGGTGAGGCCCAGCAACCCTGTTCCTGTGTTTCGACTATCCTCAGCAGCGAACAAATGCAGAGAAGGGACTGGTGTGCAGCAAACAGCAGCATGACTGGCCTGTGAATTTTTTGCACGTTTTGCTATTTTCATAATGTTTGTTTAGATTTCCCATACTGCCTAGGCAAAATTAATTGCATGCACATTTTTGAAAATTTAGTCCAACAATTGCTTTTTCTATTTCCTGGACTACATATGCCTTTGGCTGCCAAAAATAACTCCAGGAGACACGTTACATGGAAGCTGGGATTATCCATGGAAAGTAATAGTAGTACTTTCATGCACGAAGAATGAGCAGGCTGCCAATTGTAATATGTTTAAAGGGTCAGAAGAAATCTATAAGTGGTCAAGAAACAAGACAAACATTGGCCACCAGTCTGATGGGAAAAGCAACATCCATTAAGTCCATTAAATTTAACGTTGAAATCAATGTTTAAACCACAAGATGTAATTAGTGTAATTCATATTACAGACTTTTGGATTTTTGAAACCAGATTTAATTATATTGAAAAATGACAGCTTCATATTCCCTCTATGGCTAGGTTACTACCATGTTCCTGATACTTTTATTAGGGCTGGGTGCCGATATCAGGTTTTTAATGACATTAAGAAAAGCAGTCTTTCAGCCATCTGAGGAGCAATAAATCAGTTTAGATTCTTTTTGAATGGAGACAACATGGATCAAGTGTCTTTTCAATCATTTTCCTTTAACATTGTGCAGGAGAGCTGTTTTCTTGAAACAGCAGCTTCTGGGGAAAGAAAAAAAAAGTCATAGAGAGATATTTGGATTCTCTGGCTCCCTTTTCCTGCATCAATGGACAAATCATGAGCTACTGTTGAGCTCTGGAAAGGTATCTCTATAATCCTTCGCCAATACAAACTCCACGCAACTTTTACAAGGCCTTTCATTAGCAGTCTCAAATTTGAAGGAAGATCAAGTGAAATCTGTATCTTCTGAACTTAAAACCTTTTAGTTTTGCAGAAGGTGTTGACAAGGACACTAAATGTGGCCATGAGGATGCAAACACAGAACGTTTTCAGAGCATTTTGGTTGTCAGCATTGAGGAAAGTTAAATATTTATCTTAATTCTGATGTGCTTCCACATCCTTTACTCATCTCATCTTTCTTGAACCACATTCCTTTGCTTCTTCTGTTTAATTGGGTATCTTTTCTGCATGGGATAAATTTTTGCAAAGCTATGATTAAAGCTTCTGGGAAAACAGTGATGGCTTTTCTTTCTGTTTCCATTAATGTAAAAGTACAGTGCAGGTATGCAAACAATTGATGTGCAGCCCAAAGGGTCTGAATACAGGAGTGAGGGATAGAAGACAGCATAGAAAACCATCATGAATCAGATAACTACCAGTGTTCAGCTAGGTGAAGAAGGATAGAATGTGGTCATTAATTTAAACTGACAACAGGTAAAAACCACTGACTTTAGATGGCTTTAAATTGATTGAAAATGTGATAAGGAAACCCCAGCTTTTCCTTAAACTGAAGAAAATAAACTTCAAGTGCTGCAATATGTGGTTCTTCCTTACAGACACTGTCAGGCCTTCTGCTCCCTTCCTGCTGTAGAGGCCCAGGTTATTTACCATTGCAGTCACTGTGATATTTACAGGTTTTTCTTCACCCTGGAGCAAGTCAAGAATATGGTGAAGTAGCGAGACCCCAAAGGAGTGCTCTGTCAGGCCTTTGAAAGCCAAAGATGAACTCATGGAGCAAGAACCTGGGAAATATCATAGGTATTGCTACACTGAAGGGTAATGAGCCATAGACAGGAATGGTGCCATGCATGGCATTCAGCAAGCCATAGTGACTGGTAATACAGAACACAAAAGAAACTAGTGGAACAGTAGGAAGAAAGAGAGAGTCATGGTATGAGTTGAATGATGGTACCATTTTTGTCAACTGTTTGGATGAGAAGCTTGTTGCAACCGGTAGAGAGGAAAATATAGCAGCAAGGGCAGAACATTTCTGGGCAGCTTTGCACCAGCAAGTGGCTGTTATGGAAATGGCAGTTCTCTGTGCCACACAGTTTTGTTGACTGTGAGGAACATAAATGCGGGTACAAGGTCTTTTTATTGACCATGGGAAAAGGTCTGTCCATGAAAATAACGATGGAAGGAGAACATTTCAGATGCATGGAGATTCCCAGGATAGATTACTCTTTGGACACGTTGATACTATATAACATGGATAAACGTATGCCAAGCCTGCCCATGCTATTCACTGAAAAAAAAAATCCTTCTCAAGAGGGATTATTTGCTCAAGCTTGGTGCCAGTGCAGTCACATGGCTTCTGTCAGCTTGGAGTGTGGGCAGAGCTTGCTCATGGCTGTTTGCAATCTGTGGTATAAACATACCCAAAGAGTAATAGCAGGTGGTAGCAGAAGAGGGGGATAGAAGGGAAAGCTTAGAATAAAAGATGTTAAGCTTCATTTGGAATATGATGAGCCAAATTCATCATTGGTGAAACGCCCTGAAGTCAGTGGTGTTACAATAATAAAATTAGTCCAGAGAATCATATCCGTCCCTGGCACTTTGTGCAATGCCTTTGATCTCATGAGGTATATGTCATGGCTGCATCGTGCCTGATGAACTCGCAACATGATGCCTCCAGGGTGAAACACTGGAGAAAAAAAAACAAACAGACAACAGCCCCGGGAAGTCATGATCTAAGTTTTCAATGTACATTTCAGTCTGAAATCCTGGCAGAGAGTTTTCTTTTCTTCCTGCATATTTCCCCCAAATGCTAACGATATAATGAAATCTTTGGCCACACATTCAGTACTCAAAATGGGATTAATTTCTTTCTCTTTGGCTAGTACAAATAGCTGCACATGAAGAGTTTATGCAATAGCAGAGGGGGTTATTTTGTCTTGGCAATGGTTTCATCTGGAGCAATGGAAGAAATTGAGGTAACATGAATATTGTATTTAGCTTTCTCCATCCACAGAAGAAAAGCCAGTGTTTCATTTGGCACTCTCTACTTATTAAAGTGTTCTTCTGCATTGCTTCCCAGCTTCAGCTCTGCAACTCCTGAGCAAGCCAAAAACAATTCATCTCACCTCAATCATTCCTTAAAAAATAAAAAGCCAACAAAAACCCAGAAATACAAAACTGATATTCCTAAGAAGTACATTCTTCTCTCTTTCTCATTATACAGCACTTGGAAGTTATATTGGTTAAACCAGACCTTCAGCTGGTTTAAGTTTACCTAGCTTGAGCAAGTTCAGTGAAGTTGTCTCAATTTACAGCAGCTGAGAATTTGGCCCTCATTATTAAAGGGCTTAAATAATATAGGATCAACTAGACTTTGGAGCTGTGCTCTGTTTCAGGGATGAGGATTAGTGGTCTGGAAGGCTGAAAGGGCTGACCATCACTGGTGATAAACTGCAAAGAATGGGTGCTCACAGCTTTCTCTGCTAAGAAGCTGCAGCTCAGAAGGGCTTTTACTTTTTGGGCTACTCAAAAGCATGTTACCGGTGGTGGCTGTGCTGTCTGAAAAGTTCTCTGGGCATTGTATCCCATACATGTGGGAGCAGAGCTGTGCCTGGCCCTGGTGCTGTCCATCAGCCCTTGGCAAGGCAGTTTCTGTGAGGCCAGAGCTGCTGTGGAAAACAGGATCATCCAGGTATGCCCTGAGCTTGTGTGTTATTCTGTGGTAGATCTTGAACCCCGTGTTACAGTCACAACAAACCTGGATTAGGAAGGGTTTCAAAGCCATTGTGTGGAAAATGTGGAGCCACACAAGAAGGCAAAATTCCTTCCCCCCTGCTGAGACATAGGGCAACTGCTCTCCCTGATGGTCATGGCCAGTTGCCTGCTCAGTACAGGTGAGCTAGGAGGTAAATGTCAAACCTGCTACCATACGGCCTTCTCTACAGCCAGCTAAAGAAGCTGGGGGTGTCCAGAAAGAGCTGGGGGGTTCTGGGACTGCATAGGCCAGGGGGCACAGCTAAGGCAGTAGTGGGGCACAGGGGCTTGTGATGGAAGCCTGTAGGAGGATGGGCTTCATGTGAGTATTGCTGGTTGAGAAAGCCAGAGGTTGCATATATATCTGGTCCAACGTAAGTTAAAAAAGCTTTTTACTATCATTTCTATTATACTCTTTATAAACTGATTATCAGGCAACTTGAGCACATTACTGGGCTTTTAAAAAGGAATCTCTTATTCCTTCTCTTGGAATTTCTCTGTATAGATCAGAAATTGGTTTTAAGTTGGCTTTTTGTTAAACTGTTTTTGGTTGGTTTTCTTCAAGTTTTATCATACACTTTTCAACTTTACAGGGAAGAAATATTTGATGCAGAAAACCCATATTCAGTATTCACGATCTGGGCTGTGTGGCCTCACCGTTATTGGTCTATGAATGATAGGTTTGGATGAGCAAGGAAGCAAGTACGTCTGGCTCAGATATCACACCTGAATTTCCTTTTTCTTTCTTTCTTTCTTTCTTTTTTCCCAACATCCAACATGTATGAGATTTCAAAAGGCATTTTGCACAATTTATCATTGTTATTATAGTTATCATCAGAGCTGTGTAGACAGGAAGGGTCCTTAATGAGATAGACCCCGTACACCTAATGAGATGCAGTCCTTTCCCTTTGAGTGTACAGTTGAGACAGGTAGGAGAGAACAAGGAAATGGAAGCACAGAGGGGCAAAAGGACTCTGTCAAGGTCACATCTGTGTTAGTAAAACTTGCTCACTCAAACGTTCATGGCAAGTAAATATGAAGGGAGAGCAGTCGGCCAAAGTAAATTCACTTTAAAACCTGGATGAATATAATCAATATTATTCACCCACTGTGTCCCAGATGCCTGAGCCAATTAGATAACAAACAGTTTGTTCACTTTTTTCAGTTATTTGTAAAGAAGTGGCTTGATTGCCAGTGTGCCTAATTCCAGACATATGCCAATTCCCGAATGGCAATGGAGCTGCGCTATTGTATGCCAAGGCTGAGGCAGAAACTCAGATCTTTCCTGTTAGACTTTTCCCTGAAGATCTGCAGTCAAATCTCTGTTTGACTATCAGACAAACAGATGCACTGCCCAATGGATCGATTTCTGCTTGGTGCAAACACGTAGTTGTAGCTGTAGTCCACAGTCAGTGCTGGTGGCTGGGCACAGAGGTGGCCTGGCTGCTGTCAGCACACCCAGTGGCGCAGTCCCTTTGCTGGGAGGCATTTAGACTGCAGCACTGGGATTGCTTCCCTTCCTAGGAGTGATCTGGCACCACCACTCTGCAGCCGACAGTATAAGTGGCCTGGCTGAAGCGAGCAGGTGCCTGCTGAGGCCTTTTTTGGATGAAGTTTTCATTATTTTGTACTAAAAGCAGCAAGGAGTTGAAGTTGATATGGAGTACAGAGTATCTGGGGGGCAAATACGCCTTCCTGCAAGTTATCTGTCCTTAAGTAAACCATCTAAATGCTGCGGAAGTCTTCAGGGAATATCATGTTGTGAATTCATGATTGCTGAGCATTTGATTCAGAACGTTAGATGTCAAATATTTCCCACTGTATGTCACTGCAGAAGAACTATTTATTAGGTCTTTGCAAATTCCTACTCCTTTGCCTACCTTTCTAGATTTACATAAATCCTGCAGTGTTGTTTTCCCCCCTCTTTGCATACTGAGTCACCAGGTCAGTGATTCATGCAGAAGATAGCAACACCTCCAGTCCTTTGTCTTTTGAGTGGCTTGCTCAGGTACACAACTACCCTTAGCAAAAAGCAGACTGAACCATAAAGGTCTGGACTAATGCTATTGCAGAAGAGGGATGTTTGTGGTACAGAAAATCCTGGGAAGTGGTTCACTGTAGCCTCAATAATAACATGTGCTATTTTAAGTATTAGACTTGCATGAACACCTTTATTAACTGAAAGTTCATAGACAACTGTTTCTATTGTCTGTCCTTTGCTGTGCATGGCATGAATAGGCTATCCCTGCTTCATTCACATATGTAACTCTCGCTATTATTACTGATTCCCATTTGTTTGTTTTAAAAAACCACAAAACATGAAATTGTACTCTGAATAATTACCATATAATTAAAGATAAGAGGGTATAAAATCCTCTCACTTTAAGTATGTCCCCTATTAAACACGCATGGTCATAAAATATTAAGGAAAGCTAGCTCGATCTATTGAAGATACACATACATGAAAGTTCTTTGTAGGTCACAGGAATTCATAAAAGAATGTGCCGCAAATTAGAGCTCTAAGCTGTGTGGCCTTGCCATACTCCTATAAGTGCCTATCAAGGCACTGTGCCTGTTACTGGCACAACTGAATCTTTTACATAAAAGAGTAAAATTTAGTGTTAAATAAAGCCTAAGTAGAAACAAAAGGACCTTATCTCCTTCAAATGGCATCCTCCCAGGAAATGCACAAAAATCAATGCATTATAGAAGCTTATGATCTCATTTCAGTGATTCAACACAACAAAACTTCAATTACACCATCTCTTCTTTCTGTGTCTGCTGACTTTTCTCTCTGGATGGTAGTACTAGGTTTCGATGTGGGTTGTGTGGTTAGTTAGTTTGTTTGTTTGCATCCTTAGGACCACATCAGGGAAGATAGTCTGGCCTGAGGAGAACATGTGGTGTATTAAACTATTAGAGGTTAACATGCACTGAGAAATGAATGCCATGGACTCTCTAGAAGTAGTCTAGGTATGTGAAAGATCAGTATCATACTGGGATAGCTAGACTAGCCCCTAGGGCTTACATGGATTTGTTTCCTAAAAGGAATGTCCTGCATTTTTGTCTAGTCTAGTTTGAGTTGATTTTTCACAGAACAAAGGTTGTACCTTTTCTGTAAAAACTACCATATAGCTACCTTCTACAGGAAATGTAGATGGCATATACTTCCCAGTCTTATCAATTTGATACCTGTCCGAATGGCATTATTGCTTTGGCCTCCAGAATACGCTATATTAATTTACATTTTGGTCAAGCACTGACCATTATCTTCTTGTGTTTTCAGTGAGGAGGAGGTGGTGGCAGTGAACAGATAAATCACAGAAGACACACTTCATCTGTGTCATCTCTGGTCTCAGGAATCCCAGACCCTGAAGATAAGAGAGACAGTCTGTGAAAAGGAAGACTTCCCTTTGGTCGAGGAGGGTTTGGTCAGAGATCATCTAGGCGAACTCAATGCACACAGATCCGTGGGCCCTGACAGGATGCACCCATGTGTACTGAGGGAGCCGGCAGAAACGACTGCCAAGCCGCTTTCTATCATCTGCGTCTCTATTACCTGCTGTAGGGAACCTCCTTTAACAGAGGGGATTGGACTTGCTGATCTCTAGAATTCCCTTCCAACCCTTACAGTTCTGTGATTCTGTAGTCTTTGAAAAGTTCTGGAGAATGCAAGGGGTGCCTAAGATCTGGAAGAAAATTGATGTCACTCCAGTGTTCAAAAAAGGGCAAGAAGGTGGAACTGCGAAACTACAAACCAGTCAGCCTCACCTCTGTCCCTCGGGAGCTGACAGAGCAGCTTATTCTGGATGCCATCTCCAAGCAAGTGGAAGAGAAGAAGGTTATCAGTAGTCAATGTGGATTCACTAAGGGAAAATCATTCTTGAGCAACATGGTAACCTCCTACAATGTCATGACTGACTGGGTACATGGGGGGAGAGTAGAGGATGTTGCGTACCTTGACCTCAGCAAGGCTTTTGATGCTATCTCACACAGTGTCCCCTTAGGTAAGATTAGGAGGTGTGAAACAATGAGTAGACAGTGAAATCGATTGAGAACTGGCTGACTGGCGGAGTTCAGAGGACTGTGATCAGCAGCACAGAGTCCAGTTGAAGGCCTGCAGCTTCCTGACATTCCTGAGATGTCCCCAGTGCTGAGTCTGGTCTTGTTCAGCATCTTCATCAGTGACCTGGATTAAAGAGTCCACGTTCAGCAAGTTTGCTAGTAATGCAAGGCTGAGAGGAATGGTTGATGCACCAGAAGGCTGTGCTGCCATTCAGCAAGATCTGGACAGACTGGAGAGCTGAGCAGAGAGTGACCTGGTGAGGTTCAACAGGACCAAGTCCCACAACCAGGGAGGAATAACTGCATGATTCAGTACAGGTTAGGGGCTGACCTGCTGGAGAGGAGCTCTGCAGAGAGGGAGCTGTGTGTCCTGGTGGACAACAGGTGGCCATGAGCCAGCAGTGTGCCCCCGTGGCCAAGGAGGACAGTGATTTCCTGGGGAGCATGAAAAACAGCGAGGCCAGCAGGTGGAGGGGGGTGATCCTCCCTCTCTACTCTGTCCTGGTGAGGCCACAGCTGGAGTGCTGTGTCCCATTCTGGGCTCCCCAGTTCAAGAAAGACAAGGATCTCCTAGAGAGAGTCCAGCGCAGGGCCACAAAGATGATGGGGGGCCTGGAGCATCTCCTGTATGAGGAAAGGCTGAGAGACCCGGGGTTGTTCAGCCTGGAGGGGAGAAGACTGAAAGGGGATGTTAAAAATACAAACATCTGCAGTGTGGGAGTCAAGAGGATGGGGCCTGGCTCCCTTCAGTGGTGCCCAGCAACAGAACATGGGGCAATGGACACAAACTGGCACATAGGCACATCTGAACACAAGGAAAAACTTCTTTACTAGAGGGGTGACAGAGCATTGGAATAGGCTACTTAGAGAAGTTGTGGTGTCTCCTCTGGAGATATTCAGAACCTACCTGGATACTCTCATGTGCAACCTGCCATAGGGAACTTGCTTTAACAGGAGTTTGGACTAGACAAGTTCCTTAAGTCCTTTCCAACCCCAACAGTTCTGTGATATGGCAGATGTTACACTTTTGAACTGCTTCTGTCCTTAGTTTGGGTAAAAACCTCAACCATGTCTTGATCTGTTCTTGGTTCAGGACCCTTTTCCAGAAATGCTGCAGCCCAACCAATTATTTTATTGCTTTTATTATTTTTCACTCCCATTTGATCGCCCCTTATCTCACAATAGCCTTCATGTTTTCTTTGATGCATCTTTTAGAAATAGAGTTGATCAATACTGCAACAATAAAAAAATAAAAAAAAAAAAAGGTGAGCATGTAATGAGTGGAGTGAGTGGAATGAGTCTGTGCTCACGTGCCTCCTTTCCCTTTACAAAAAGAATGCATCTCATTTGTTCAAATCTAAGCAACTCTTAATGGCCTTACTTATATTGCTGTTTACTTCTGGAGAGCTAGAAAAGATTGCCTGTTAGCTCACATAATAAGATGTTAGTAATATGTGGTTAGGCACAACTTCAGAATGTCTGAATTTGTATCTTTCTTTTTTTGTGTGGATTAAGACTGTGTGGAGCAGTAAGATGTGGGTTTAAGAAGTGAGAGTCTGAATGAGTTTTCTGGCTCTGGAGCAGATTTTCTCTGTGCCCTTGGGTGAATCAGTTGCTTTGTCTCCAGCTCCCTCTCTGCCAAACTGATGTAATATTACATGCCTAGTATAGGTGTCGGGAAAATAAATTAATGGATGTCTGTGAGGCATGCAGATCGTTGGTGCGAGGATGTGTACTTCTGAGAGACACCAGCAGCAAGCTTATTGGGAAAAGAGGTTGTCTTGGCAGGGTGGAGAGAAAGAAAACCATCCAAGAATTGGACAGGAGGCCGGTAAGTGGAAGCAGCAGAGAGCTTGTAAGAAGTGAACTGGGGCTGATATAACAAAAGATGTCCATGAGCTGTTAGAGAAATTGCAAAGACATATGAAGATCAAATGTTCACTTTGACTTTGGAGACTCACAGTTCTCAAACAATCCCACCACAGCTGAGTTGGGGAAGGCTCAGGAAGACCTCCTGAAAGTTGCTAGGGCACAGAGAAAAATATATACACAAATATCGCCATTAAATAAGCCATGAAAAATTCACGCTGATAGTTCAGTGAAAAGCTGCATTATACTCATTCCTGCATGAATTATGGTGCATATACAATAATTGCAATGAATTCTGCAGGGAAATGCATGAGAATGGAAGTGCCTATTCAGACTGGAAGCCATGAAAGAGTACCCTCTAATAACAAGTGGATCCTAGCACTTATTGAAATAAGTAAAATAAGAAAAGGAGCAGAGGGAGTGAATTGCATGAAGAGGGGAAAATCTTGAACTCATGCTGGCCCGAAAGAAGTGTCAGAAATAAAGAACTCCTTTAAGTAAAAACACTCCCAAATTAGACCTTTGTCTGACCGATTCAATAAGAAAGGAACAGGGAATGGGGAAAGTCATTCAAACGTATTCATTAAGTTGCCAGAGAAATGCTTATTAAAGAAACCCTCATCTTTATTCCTTTTTTTGGAAGGAGGGAGAAGGAGAAGAAAGGGAAAGACTTTTTAATTTAACATTAATTCTTTAAAGGCATTCTTCCTATTATTATCCTTTCTATTTTGACTCACTGCATTTGAAAAATTTGTTGTCTTTTAAATGGATTTATTCCTTTTAACAGCATTTGACATCTTTTGTCAGAAGTTCCTTCATTTTTCCAGTTTACTTTTTTAACATGTATTTGTTTAAGTGGCTTCCACTGTATTAATTGATGTGTTTGTGGCTGTTCAGAGCAAATGCATTCTCCTCACAGGGATTTTAACAGGCATTTGTTTAAGTGGGTTTTGCTTTTCTGTGTCTATTTCTGCTTGTTTTTCTGGTGGAGAAGGAGACATTACTAACATGCAGCTGACATAATGAGTCCCATTAACTCCCAATTCAGCTTGCTTTTTTGACCACCTCTCTTTTAATGACTGTACTTTTCTTGACTGTAAAGTTTGGGGAATAGGAAAACTGTTCGCTCTGCTGGATTTTAATACATGTTTACATCCCTCTTTGCAGAACAGCACCACCTCTCAATTAATGTTAGTCCTCGCCTTAAAGCAACACATAGTGATAAATAAATGTGAGTTGTGCATTGGAGAAGCGTGGTGTGAGCTTGCATTTTTACAAAGGCTGCGGAACACTTAGAGACTGAGCAGCATTTGTGTTCTAATATTTTAAAGCTTTTCCATTGATCTCCTGTTAACTGAGAAGCAAGAATTAACCTCAATGACAGTGCTAGTAGCTCTGCAGTCTATTTTGGCCTGTTCTTTAAGTAAAAAGAGCAACCTAGATGAGAATTTTGTGCTTCACTGGATATTGAAAGATGAGGCAATAAACTGCTAAACTTGAGTAATCACACACTCCCAGAGGAATGCCTCAAATGGGGTTGGTCAAAAACCTTGAAATTCTAGCCTTCTGCACACTGCCTGGGCTTTAACATTTGATGAGAGTCATTATAGTGGGGGACTGAATACAAGTGTCTTCTGATTACAGACCTTCCATTAAAAGTTCCCACCAGCGTGCCTTTCCATAGAGAAGCGTCAATGGGATTAAAATCTCAATTCACCCCAGTCAATTCTCCAGTAACACGATTTCATTAGAGGCAGGCAGGGAGGAAAATGGACTAGAAAGCACTGAAACAGCTGGTGTATAAATTATAAAGTGTACTTTCTACTAAGTGAACACACCTTCCGCTCAGCCACATTACTAATTAATGTGTAGGGTAGCCGATTTTATGTAAATTGTATTCTTCCTCTCTCCTGTGCTTTGGTTAACAACAGGTTCTTCTAAATCTTGGAAAAAGAAAGATTATGCAAAGCTATCATCATAAGAAAATAGCGTATTAACATACTGCCTGTGAACTGTATCCAATCAGTTCCTTTTCACTGGCGTGTGTACAAAACAATCAAAATCAAATTTATATTGCACTCCTTTAATATATTCTGGCATTAATATAATCAACGAACAAGTGTTAAAAAGTCTTACAGGCCTACTCTGCTTTAAAATGATGCGTCTGTTCTCAGGGTTAGCGGATATTTTCAGCTGCTTGATAAGGACAGCAAAAGGAAAAGTTGTGCCTGTAGGAATGTGGGTCCCCACGCAGTCTGTCTCCTTCTAGCAGCAGCCTGTTGAGTTTATTTTGTGTGTGCTGTCTGGAATCCTGGGCTCTGTCAGCTGTGTCAGCTGTACTCCATGTTACCTGCAGTACATTGATGTGCAATGATCAGGTGCTGCTTAATAACTGCTTGTAAGGGTTCCAGGAGCAGCTCCTGGCGAGCTCTCACGTGAGGTCATGTGGGAAGAACTGAGGTGTTTTGGCACTGCTCTCGGTGGAGCAGGCTCAGGGATCCCAGCAGTCAGCCAGCAGGGGCACCCTGCAGAGCCCTAGTGCCTTGCAGCCTACCCTTGCTCCTGCAATGGCGATTCTTTAACTTTGTGTCAAATCCAAAAAATCTGTAGGTGCAAGGGCAGGAGTCTTGTGAATGTTCCCTCCTTGAGCACTGCACTTGTGCAGAATTGATTTCTGAGGTGCCCTTCGAGATGTGGAAAGGATGCCACTGAAAGCTGCTGGGTATGGGCCATAGACTGGAATCCATCGTGTCCTTTCAGCAGCATATGGATCCTTTACAGTAGGAACAAGGAAACTGACAGGGACGGTTTGTCCACTAAAACCAAGCTGAGACCATAAGCTCACTTCAGTTTGGACCAGAGGACCGCAATAAGCCTTGGATGAAATATCAGTGCTTTTCCATTAAGTGACCCCATGTCATCCTTATTTACGACTTCCTAACAATGGACTTAGCCAGCTGGCCTACGTGATTGGCATAATTCCACTTTGAAACTGCAGATCTGAATTCTTGAAAGTACAAAACGCCGTTCGTTTAAATGGCCAAACTGTCAGAAGAAAAACTGTAGCATACCTCCAGGTTATGGTGCATGCGATGAGAAGCAAGCCACCTGGAAAAGCACGGGTTGGGAATTTGGTATCAGAATTCATTACCAAAAATGGCTTTTTAGACTTGTACCATTATTTTTTTGCTGCTCAGACCTTGGCAGCAAAGCTATGAAGTGAAGCGGGGGGAAATGCAGAGGAGAAGAAGAAAGTTAGGGTTTATTGCTAACTGCTTTCTTCAGCCCCTTGTTCCCTACCTGCTGATTATCAGTACCACCGAGTCAGATTTATGGCTCACCTCAGCTGGGGCAGCCCTGCTGCAGCTTCCTCCTGTCTGATGGCACTGATGGTGTATGTGGCACCTGCACAGCAGCCCTCAGCCATGAGAATGAAGAGGGATCATCTGCAGTAGTTCATAGGAAGAGAGGATGTACAAATTCTCCCTTAGGTGGCAATGGTAAAAGCCTATTAACTGCAGCCACTTTAGCGTCACTGAGAACTACTTGTAGCAGAGGAGGTCGCTATGCAGAGCCACAAATTACTGTTGTTATCTTCCATGATGGCTCAGCACTTGAGGCAAGCATTCTCTATCTCTCTCCCTTCCACTCCACATCACTGTCAGGCCGTTCCCAGCTGGCTGATGGGCAGCTTGGTGCCACTCGCTGCCACTCAGTCAGCACCTGATAGCACTGTCCCACTGCTCCCACTGCCCAGTGAAGGAAGAGGTTCAGATACAACATGCTGGTACCAAGTTTTACCTTCACATTTATGTTATCAGAACAAATGATCTCTTGTGCTTTCAGAAACTCCGCTGGTGAACCCAATAGGGTTGTTAGGAGTACAGAAAAGGGCAGACTGAGGTATGTTCCATGCTTTCAGGACTGCTGGCAGAAGTTCTACTGATCTCAGTAGTGAATGAAAAATAATGTCAGAGCCTCTGAAGAGGATCCTTCCTTCTAGCAGCTTAGCGTGGCTTAGCAGTGACTTGTCTGGTCTAGGACCTATAGCTCTCTAGCATAAGAGAATAGGTCTCAGGCCTAACTAGTGATGCAGAGAAGATAGCCAACCATAGCCAAACCAAACTGAAATGATTGAGATTGTCTAGCTTCAGGGGATGTTTAATTTCTAGCACAAATTGCCTGTAATAGATTTTAATTTCTGTACGTGTTCTGTAATTATTTTTGTTTCGATGTAACTGTGAAATTGAGTATTTTGTTTCTGCTGTTATCAGGTCATTCCTGAAAATAAAATGTATCTCAGAGAATAACGATGTTATTATTATTCAAAGGCTACATGTTTGGGTAATTATGCAAACATTGTCTCTCTGTCAGTCAATAACCTTTCTCAGAATACCTGGGAGCCTGGAATTAATTAGACTTGTCATTTCCTGCTTTGAATGCCCCTTTGTAAGGGTGCCACCTCAGCCCCTTCCCTGTCCAAACCCATGTCCAAAGTGCCTCACTGCTGTCTACCAAGGTCACTCTACTACACAGCTGTCCAATTGAGAGTGGGGGTCTGCAATGAGCAGTACTGCTTCTCTAATTATGACTACAAGCTTAAGATATATGCATACATATATAGAACCAGGCTCTGAGCAACCTGATCGAGCTGCAGATGTCCTTGTTTGTTGCAGGGGAGTTGGACTAGATGACTTCTAAGGTTCTCTTCCAACTCAAACGGTTTTGTGGTTCTGCATGTACAGTTCTGCAAACTGTATATGCCGTTATAACAAAATTCAACTAAGTGACTTGCATGTCACTGCAAAAAATGTGAAGTCTACAGTAAGCAGCATCACTTCCCTGAAGTAAGTGAAGCTTCAGTGGCCTAACTTCAGAGAGATCAGAGGCCCTCTTCTTATTTCCATCATGGCTGGAAGTTTGGGAGCACAGTTTATGTGAACGCAGCTGGAGAAAAAAATCCCTGGCAAAAAGAAAGGAAAAAAGTAATGATGCTAGATTTAAACAAGACTGATTTCTTTTTTTTTTTTTCCCCTCCCTAAGTACTCCTAATAGGAACAAATGGTTTATCTTTCCAGATATATTTCTGTATATACCCCTGGGAAAAGGCTGCAAAGATCCCAGCCACCACGTTTACCTTCAACACCAAACACTTGCTTCAGAATGAGAAGACACAGTGCTATGCTCGCCCCCAAAGTGAAGGTGATTGTTGTCCTGCATACACACTGATGAAAGCAAAGCTAAATGAAACCCAAATTTTATAGTAGAAGTGAGCCACATCAGCCAAAGCCTTTCCAGTGTTTTAAGAGGTGTTGGCTTTTCCTCCTCTTGCTTATTCTTGCTTCTCATTAAACAGGCTTGTATGAAAACAAAAAGGATGATGTTAAAATCCTTTGTCTTTGTGGCTCCCCTGGCTACACCCTGTGTTTTTGGTGCTCAAAAGGGCAAGTGTGTCCCACAGGGAGGAATCTTCAGCTCACTACAAATGGCTTTGAACCATCTGCACATCACACGACCACCCCTGTGAGCCAGTGGATCTGTGTACTCTTGCTGGGACAAGTTCATCCATGGCTGTATGGGAAGCTGCTTCATTGAGCCTCATTACTCCAATTTCCTACCGACACCGTGCACCCTGTGACGGCTTAGGCGTGTGTCAGGGGCAGGGGGTTGAGCAGCTGCCTATTCTTATGTGGAAGCAGGAGAAGATGAGCTGTAACCATGCCCTAACCCCACACTGTTGCCTCTGCAGTTGGTGCCACTTAGGAGTAGGAGCAAGATGCTCATTTGTCCCCCTTAGATGGGAGGGTGCGCCTGCATCTGCCCCTGCATCCTTCTCCTCTAGTGGACATTTTGCCCTAGAGAAAGGTGTCCTGATGCCCTCCTGACAAACTGGCACTGGCAAACCATCCTCAGGTATTACCTTCACCATTCTGCAGCTCCCTGGAAATCCCTATGTTTGTCTCCTTTTAAAGAAAAGTGCATGCTTGGAAGCATCTTGGCTAAATTCTCCCAAAGAGGACTATTTCCTCAATCTGAAAGATAACACAAGCCATCTATTTTTTCCTTATTCAAGCTGTATAGCCTGCATCTGCAAGGTCAGTCAAGCATCCCTCCAAAGCCTCTAGCTTCAGTTCTGTTTCTTCAAGCACGCAAGCTCTAGCTCACAGGTTAGATGTGCCTTCCTTGTTCATCCCTGGTCTGTGGATATCCCGGATCTCTGCTGAGGGTTTTGTTTTCATTAGTAAGCTCATTTCCCTACAGAGATTTTTCCAGTATGTGTTTTCCTCAGCTGTTGCTGTTAAAGGGGATCTATCATGGACTTTTATTCCCATACGGAAATTTGCAGTACCTACCACTTGATGTTGATGTTTTCGAGTACCCTAAGAGCTGTTAGAGGAATTAATCACTTTTTGATTTCCACGGGACAGTGGACAACGTGTGAGAGAGAACTTAGCCAGTGATATCCATTATTATCACCCTTCTGAAACTCACCACTGCTGAGTGAAAATGAGCTTTGTGAAGATAATCAATCACTGGTCACCACATGTGTTCCCTCAGTATAACATTAAGGATAAAACTCACCACTTTGAACAGCATCAACACAAAGTCTTGTGTAACACCAATTCTCACTCACTCACTTCTGCTGGGGAGATGAAAGAGGTATCTGTTTACCCATGAGGTCTAAAAGGATATTGCAGGCACAAGTGAGGACTTGCTGGACAACCATGTGGCTGACCAAGCAAGGATCTTCTGTGCTGCAGGGTGGCACAGGGTCTGCATGCAGAGTTAAAAGTCAGATAAAGTGTAACATCCAGAATCACAGCAACACAAATGACAAAAATAAGCACCATAATATTATAAGGAGTTCACTCCTTTGCTGCTGCCTTTATTCAGGTAGTATGCAGTCAATTCATAGAGTAAGAAATGATTTCAGAACGCTCATTATACAAAAAATTATGGATTTTTTTTTCAGAGAGTAACACCACGTAACTTTCCCTGGAGACTGAGCGCTTTACAATTAGTGAGGATGAATTCAAATAAATGGTGTTGTCCACTGGCTCAGACCCACTCATCATCCTGCAGCCCAGGGTTGAAAGCTGTGAAAGGGCCGTGCTCATGAGCAGAGGCTGCCTGTTGGGCAGCACCAGAGAGCAGAGCTAAGCTGGTCGAAGCATTTCAGTCTGAGCCTGTCTTCTCTGCTTATGTGAATGTAAAGGTGCCCAGGTGATTTTCACGGCACAGGCTTTGCAGGCATGCAGTTGCTGCACCCTGTCACTGGAGACTAAAAAGCAGTGGCAGGTCATCACAGAGAGAATTAGCTCATGTATTTTGGCAGGTGAAGCTAAATAAGATGAAATAATTTGACAGGAAGTGAAGACAAAATGCAACAAAGGAATAGACTTAAAGGAATATCAGGTTACCAGAGGAAAAAAAATAATATGAGAATGAGAAATGTATATACAAATAAATAAAGACAGATAGATATTTCTATACCTCTGCTTCAATCTCAATAGTTGGAGTAGCTCAGACTTCTTTGTCTCTTGGCGTTTTTGGGAAGGGCAGCACTACTATCACAGTAAATGCTTCCACTTCTTAACATAAAGTAAGGGGACTCTTTGTGACTGCTCCTCCCTAAGGGAAGAAAGAGAAATGCTAGATGGGGCACAAAAGCAACAGAGGATTTCTAAGCATATGGTCTCTTCCAGTGACAGCACAGACAGCTTTCTGCTATGAGGAAACAGAGGAGAGCATTGTGACTAGTACTGCCAAGTGGCTAGAGACTTCCTTGCTACCATGTTGCTGGAAAAGCCACAGATAAGCAAAGGAGAAAGTTTGTCCAAAATGATAGCAATTAAGTGCCCAATCCTTGCATTAGGTGAAAAAAATATATATAGAAAAATAAAAGATGATTTACGCAAGCAGTGTGAAAAGCAACAACAGCACCTGCTCATGAAAGAGACTGATAAGAATAGAAAAAGCAGCATGCACGTACAGCTGTACCTGCTCACAGCAGTGAAAAGCTGGCCTGCCTCTGAAGCCTGTTGTTGAGGTCCTTGGGAGCACCGTTCAGATGCATGGCAGTACCCAGCCCCATTGCTCTGCCAGCCTGCAGCCAGGCAGCCTACCATTCAGTGGTGCATGTCCATTGGCTGGCGATGGCAGCATGCCCCCCCTGGGCCTGGGCAGCAGCACTGTCACTGCAGGGCTCTGCTGGCCCATGGGCTGGGCCACAGACACTCTGGGGACATAGGCAAAATCCTGCAGGAGTCGTCCTTCGCTGTAAGTGTGCAGTGTTTTCAGTCACTTAGAAACCTTTCTTGCTCTCAGAGTTGCCAAGAACATAGAACAGAACAGTGTGAAGAAATCTTAAACTGAGACAGGGGAGGTTTAGGTTAGATGTTAGGAGGAAGTTTTTCACACAGTGGGTTACTCTTTAGTAAGGACAGGTAACTTGTCTGCTTGTGCTACTAAAACTGGTGGCCATGGAGCACTGCTCCAGTGTCGCTTGCCACCCTTCTGGCCAGGAGCCACCTGCAGCCTCCTGATGTGAGGCACTGCGTACCTTCAGGACAACAATCAGCTAGCTGCCCTTAAACCCACTCAGCATTAAAGGACTCTGCAATTCTTCCCTGAACAACTAGACAACGAGAAAAAGGATGAAGACACACGATGATCAATCTCCATTCTGAGTCAGGTGTGGGATCCTACTTAGCTGGCCTCAAACTTTAGGCCAATGGCCTTTGCAACATTGTTCTTACAATCCACCCAGCCCAAGTCTTCTTTTTTCTCATGCAGTTCCACCCCAGCATTGCATCTATGAGCCTATCAGTAAGCAAGAAAAGCAAAAAGCGTAGGAATTTCAGATTTACCCTCAGTTCCACACCATTATTTGTGGGCCATTTTGCACTGTGTCCATCATATCCATTTGAACAGAAAATTAATTGTTAATTTTGCAACCATTCTTGTAAGTAAGCTCTTTTTTAAAAGAATCATAAGTCTTGCCAAGAAATGAAAAGCAAGCAAATAAAGATGTACTGGGTCTACATTTTCAGATATTCTGAGCAAGCTTTTGCTGTGTGGGAGCCATAGAAACACACGGGCTTTTCTTCCTCACCAGCAGAGCTATTCAGCCGGAAGCTGGGCTGATTTCAAACCAGTTTTTGCCAAAGACTGCTGGTACTTCCAACTGAGATCTGCTGGAGGGTGTAGACTTAATTATAAAGTATCTTCCCTGCAGCTGCAAAACACTAATCCTGATGCACAGGAGTCCAATGCCTTTGTTTGCTCATGGAAACTATTTTTGAATTTCTCAGAGTTAATGTAACTCTGGTCTAAGACGTACAGGGGCCGTGCAGTAGCCTTGACATGCATTTTGTGCTCTGAAGATGCATGCTCAGGATACTTCTTGATTTTGATGCAACTGCCTACAAGCCTACCATCCAATGCAACAGTGAGTTCAGCACTGTGTGCTGGACACAAGCTGTCCTTAAAACAGGTGCCCAAATTGTGTCAGGAAGCTGGTTCTCTTCCAGTGGCAGAACACTGCATGGCTGCAGTCACCCAGCACGTCCCTTCCAGCTGTAGTGTCAGCAGGGACATGTATCTGTAGCCATTGCTTTGATGGGGGCATTTTCACCTTAGATCAGCATCCTTGGGGAAAGTTGGACTGGCCCCTTTGGTGAAGAGGGAAAGCAGGCTGCACTGTGTGAGCAGGGATCAAATGTTCATTCTTCCACCGTGAAACAGCACCTGGCTCTCCTTCAGTTTGCAGCCATTACCTGCAGGCATTCCAGTCTTGTTTGATTTGTAAGGTCTGGTGCCCTGAAAGCGTGTTTCAACTTTTGGAAAAGACTTAAGACTAAATTAGGTGCTACTCTGAAAGGACTTCATTTTTTCCAGAAATCTCTGTGACTTCTGTAACATCCCTACCTTTACTGCATAGACAAAAATAGCTTTGTAAAGTTGAGGAACTTCTTGAGGCTTGAATGTAACTGAGCTAAGGACAAAAAGAACATTTTTCTAGAAGTATCTCAGGATTCTTTCCTTGTTCTTTTGCCATAAGTATTGAACAACTCCTTGTAATAATAGATTTTGTTTAGTGAGCTGCAGATGTACCACTAGTCTGATTGAAATCTGAAAGTCCTGGGTTTATCTTTGATTTATAATGCCTTATAGGGATAGAATTATCATAAATGAAAGAAAATCTGGCTTGGTCTTAAAAGTTCTTCAGGTCAAGCTCCAGGTAAGGGGCCCTGGAATCAAAAATCATTTGGAAATTTTGAATGAAAACAGAGTATGTATTATTTTTATTAAAAATAATAATTCCAGCTCTCCCACAAAATTAGACACTGCCGCTATTATCAAGGAGAAAGGATATGGGTATGTAAGTAGCAGAATACAACAGACTCAGTGTCTTGCAAAGCTATCCCAACGTGATAATAAAAACTTCAGTGTTGTCTACCAGAATTGCTTTCCGCCATTCAATCTACGCTGTAGTTCAAACTTAATAAGGATATGAGAAACTTGAAGCCAGGATAGGAAATCCCCTTTTGGGGAAACCTAAGGCCTCTTTTGTATTTATATTAAAACCTTTTTACGGTACTTTGCAATATAGAGAGTTAATATAGAGAGTTTAAGTTCGTCTGCTACAACCAAGAGGTTGATAGCTCTTTCTCTCCACTCATTTACATTTAGGGATGACTGTGGTTTTAATGAAGCAGAATATTCCAAATACTAATGGATCTTAAATTGCTCAGTCTTACCAAGAGGTACTCCAAATAGCGCATTTGCCTCGAGTGATATAAAGTGATGAGTTAATTCATGTACTTGTGTCAATTGCTTCAAGATACTGAGAATTAGCTGCATTAGTGATATGCTCTTTTTTTTTTTTTTTTTTTTTTTTTCCTTTATATATGAACAGGAAGGTGCATAGGAATGGAGATTGATTTAACCTCTACCGCAGAGAGGAGAAATGTGGTGGATGTCCTACCAATGTCAGTGACAAGGTTAGTAAGGTCTTCCTCTTTGCATTCTCTTGCTATTCCTTGTAGGATTTTTGAGGTACCTAAGACTTGTAAACAGAGTAGTCCTTGGCAGCAAAATTTCTGACCGCAGTGAGAAATCAAGCAAAGTCTGCCTTCAGGACAGCCGCATCAAGTAGGACTTGAAAGTTCCTGATAGTAACCTGCTCATAACTAAAGCAGTGCTCCAGGGCCTCTTCCAGTTTAGACTCCTAAGCCCATCTGCTTTGTGTCCTGGAAAACCTTCCAAAGGCAAGAAGAACATGGGGATGAGTGCACACCCCTCCTATCTCAAGCTTTTCTGGAGATCAAGGGCACAGCGTGACTCCCCAGCCCTGGGGTTCCTCTGATGTCACACAGAGCTACAGGTGGCAGCTGTTTATTCACTGAATGTGACTTCCCCCTGTATCCGGCCATGGAAAACAAAGTGAGCGAGCGGATCCTTGCCAAACAGTTTGCAAGGATGGAGCTTACACAATTGGGCTCCACCCACATGCCTCACATGGGAATTTTCTCCCTCACCAGCTGGGTTAAGATCACAAGATGGAAAAAAGGGGAGGGAAAAAAAAGAAAAAGCGCTTGAGTTGTTTTCTTTCCATTGTGGCTCCTGAGCTGAAAGTTCCTTTGCAATAG